>NC_044929.1:9734316-9736104 GCF_003576645.1 Ipomoea triloba | reverse complement strand
AGAAACCTCAAGCTAAGGCAAAAGGTGCTAAGGATGCATCTTCACCCTCAAAGCCTAAGGGAAGGGGGAGAAATTGCACAACAAAGCCGAAACCAACCTTTTTACTGATCGACAGGTTGGCGTTGGAGACTGAGCGCATCACTTGCTGTTGGAGGAAGTTGAAGATAATATGTGCCCAGTCCAGCTTGTTGTTGTTCCAAATGGCATGGAGGATTTTGAGGAGGTCTAGACTAACCTCGTCAGTTCCGGACACCTTGCCGAGCACAAACTTCATGATTAGGTCGGCAGCGAGAGCAAACCTCTCCTTTAGATGGTACTTGCGGAGGGCAGAGGATGCTCTGAGTGGTGCAGTCGCTAGTCGGATTTTCTCCCAGAAAGCTTGCTTGTCCAAGTCGTAATCCGATAGGTGCTTGACTGCTTCCTCCGATGACGCGAAATCAAATGCCGCTCTGAGGTCACCTACAGATGTTGTGATGGGAAAATCATTAAAGCGGCTTTCGATTTTACCCTTCGTGACCTTGGCATTTGCGAACCATTCTGTGAAGTCGAGGGGGTGAACGGTCCCGTAGTCATGCGTCATGTATTTCATCAGTCCTGCTTTCTCAAACTTCTTCAGGACTTTTTCCGCCATTTTTGGATTAGGGGAGTTGGTGATGAAGCCATTTCTGTCAAGGATACTCCCCGCCTTGACTTGTTTGATTTGAGAGCGAATGTGTAGCAACTCCCTCTGATATGCGTCGGAAGATGAGGTTGATGTAGAGGATTCGGACGCCATTGATGAAGGTTAGATGTTTTGGAGGGAATGAGTACTGCGTTTAGGATTTGGGGATTTTGGATAAACGTTTTTAGCTTGAATCCGGGTAAAGAGGAAGGATTTTGCTTTTATATTAGGCGGATTCGGGTTGGATATATGGGTAGGGTTGAGAGTTTGACCCGTGGAAGGATCCCGGTTGATTTAAAAGATGTGAGAAGTCAGAAATACCCCTGATAACGGTCAGCTTATAAGGTATTTTGGTAAGGGTATTTCGGTAAAGTATAGAACGGTTTAAGCTTTGAGACAGTGGAGTATTGATATTTTAAGATAAGCATGCTCCCACTAATTAAGATAATGCCCTTAAGTGCGAAAAACCGTCAGTAACCGATGACCACGTGGCTAGCATTTATGTCCAAGGATAGCCGTTCCACCTCATATATCCGTTGAGCTTATCAAATTCACCTTTCGAAGGTGAATGATCTTCCTTATGATTTTAAGGATCTTCCCCCTGAGTGATTGATCCCTAAACCTCCTTATTCTTCCGTCTTGATCTGGTTAAGGATCTTCCCCCTGAGTGATTGATCCCTAACCCTCCTTATTCCTCCATCTTGATCTGGTTAGGGATCTTCCCTTTGATCCCTAACCCTCCTTATTCCTCCTTTCAGAGATATCAGTTTGTTATCTTTCGAAGTGACCTCTCGAACTACCCTTCTTCGAGACATAATGTATGTAGACAAACTGATCGGGTGACCTCTCGAACTACCTTTCGAACACAGATTGCGAGAGAAACAAGTTTGATTCATTTAAAAGATATCACTTGGAACATATCCTTAAGTTCATTTAGTGATTTCCAGATACATTACATATGAATCAATATCCTATTAAATTCCCTAGAAACTTTTGTTTGGCCTTGGTTAGCCTAATAGGAATCTATCGTTAAGGCGGGAACTAGCCATCTAAAGTCCTATTTGTCTAATAACAGAACTGGGGGTGGCTATTCCCTTTTCTTGTTCTTCTCTCCGGAGCTGCTTACT
>NC_044929.1:9731339-9733049 GCF_003576645.1 Ipomoea triloba | reverse complement strand
AATTCTCTTTCGAGACGTTCTTAAGCATATCTCTTTCAGCAGTTAGCTTGCTGTTTTCATCCATCACTCTAGCATGAGTGCTATTGGCGATGTTAAGGTTCCTTCTGAGCGATTCCAACATCTCGAAGGGGTCCTCATCGCTTTTAAATGAAGAACAACGAGAGGTAGAAGTAGAGCAGCGAGATGTAGGAGTAGAGGTTACCTCGTTGTCAATGGCCATTAGGCATTGATTCTCCTCTTCCTCGGTGTATAAGCAGATGAGCCCCCTCTCATCCTCTGAGCTGCTGCTGCTTTCGCTGGAGCTCGACGTCTCGGACTCCTCGATTGTCCTCTCGAATTCTTCAGCAACAAGCGCCTTCCTGCGCTGATACATCTTTGATGATCCTTTGAAGCCACCTTGTGTTGGCTTCTCCCTGGATTCCTCTATTCTCTTGGAATCCTTGCCTTCTTGGCCCTGATGTTTGCTTACTGGTGGGTAAGGGCATTCGGCCTTGAAATGTCCCGGTCTTCTACAGTTGTAGCATAGACCCTGATTTTCCTCCTCCGTCCTTCTGGATGGATATCTCTCATTTTTCCTTCTTGAGGAGGAAGGTGAACTTTTGTTGCTCTCCTGATTCATCTTCATGTATTTCCTGAACTTTCTCACAAAGAGAGCAAACTGTTTGTCAGACATAACATTCATAGGATTAGAATCTGACCTTGAAGATGTGGATGGTTGCTCAGCAACAAGTGCTACGTTTCGTCGATCCATAATGTCCTCATCTCTTGGGAACATCTCGAACTCGAAGGCTTTGAGATCCCGGAAGAGTTTGTCTGTTGTGGTTTCCTTCAGATCTCGGTGATCTCTCATCGTGATCACTTTTACTTCCCACTCCTTAGTGAGGCCACGTAAGACCTTCAGGTTCAGCTCCTTTTGTGGGATCTCCTTTTCCAGGTCACTGATCTCGGTTGTGAGCTTCATGAACCGAGACTCCATGCTGTCGATGCTCTCTCCTGGCTTCATCTTGAAGTCTTCGAACTTCTTCATGGCCACGGTGAGCTTGTTTTCCTTTTCCTGTTCGTCGCCTTCACCAANCACTGATCTCGGTTGTGAGCTTCATGAACCGAGACTCCATGCTGTCGATGCTCTCTCCTGGCTTCATCTTGAAGTCTTCGAACTTCTTCATGGCCACGGTGAGCTTGTTTTCCTTTTCCTGTTCGTCGCCTTCACCAATTAACATCAAAGTATCCCATACCTCTTTTGCCGTTTTGCACTTCCTCACTTTTGGAAAGATGGTTTCATCTATAGCTCTGAAGAGAATATCCTTGGCAATATTGTCCAGGTTGTTTCTCTTCCTATCATCACTGGTCCATTCTTCCCTAGGTTTTGGGATGTACTTTGGTGTTTCTTGGGTTTGAACTGCAGCAGTATTAACCATTAGGATCTTGACTGGTCCAGAAGTTATAACCTCGGCCATCTCATCATGGAGGGCTGATAAGTACGCAAGCATGCGTGTTTTCCAGTCGTCAAACCTGCTAAGATCAAAGAGAAGATGTCTCGACAACATGCTGTCCATATTGAAAAGTTATCTCGTGCTTTGAAAATATTTAAGAAGATTTTTCAAAGAAGGATCTCTAGGCAATATAAACAAAGGTTTATATCGATCAGAGAACTTGCTCTGATACCAATTGTTGGTCCCAAGGGGATGGGGTACAAGTCTAGAGGGGGGG
>NC_044929.1:9531452-9730965 GCF_003576645.1 Ipomoea triloba | reverse complement strand
TTTCTTCTGTGTCTTTACGTCCTTATATATGAGAGTAGAAGAATAGTTCCGTTGGAGGGAAAACTATTCCGTTTGAAATTGGTCTCCCACGCCGAACATGGGTCTTTGCACAATTTCAGCATTTTTCATGGAGTAGTGGTCTTGTAACTTGAGCCTTTTGTTTTGTAGTGAATATTCCATATTCCACTTTCTTGAGCTCATGCTTCACTTGCTTCTTTTGGATAAAGTTACTCTTTTTATGTTCCCATCATTCCTTGTTTGGGGAATCTGACCACTTCAGGATTGGTGCACTTCTTGACCGTTTGTGGTGGAGGTCTGACGTGTCATCCACTTCCGTCCATTTTGAAACCTCCCGCTCAGCACCTCTTCAATATTTTATCTCCATGATATTCTTCTTCTCCAAACTTAGAGTATTTTATCTGCACATGTTGACTAACATTCAGCCTCTTGGAGAAGTGCCGGTTTATCGAGACCATAAAAGATGTCTCGACCACTTGATGTTTCAATCCCATGTATCGAGAGGTCTATCTCTCGAATATTCTTTACGTCTCGAACTCGATAGGTATATCGAGAGGTCCTTACCTCTCGAACTTGGCTTGTGTCTCGAGACTTAGTTGATGTCTCGTAGACCCTTATTCCTCCAGAGTTGTCTCGTGCCTGCTTCTGATCTATCTGTTTGCTTACAACACGAAAACTTCTAAGTTGTTCAAACAAGTTTACCTTAAGCTTAAATATTTCCCGAGTTGAGCTCAAATTACCCGGTTGTATTTTCGCTCTTAGTTTACTTATCGAACTTACATTGTTTTGCCTATGTATCGAGACTTGGGGATTCTTACTTAACAGTTGGTATCATCAAAACCTATTACATGATGTTCCTAACATACATAACCGATGGCACCCTACTGGACGATCCTACACGAGCACAGAAAGTCAGACTGAGGGCACCCCGATTCTAGTTGATCGACGGTAGGCTCTACAAACGATCGTATGGCGGACCACTCCTGAGGTGTTTGACCAGCGATGAGGCTAAGATTGTGATTGAAGAAGTCCATGACGGAATCTGCTCGGCCCACCAAGGACCAAGGACGCTAGCGCAAAAGATTGTCTTGTTAGGTTACTACTGGCCCTCTATGAATTTGGATTGTGAGCAGTACGTGCGGCGATGCGCTACATGCCAAGAATTCCACAAGTTGCCCGGTCGACCAACGACCTACTACCAGCCGGTCAGCGAGGTAATTCCATTCGCAAGATGGGGAGTAGACTTGATTGGTGCATTCCCAATGACGGCCGGTCGAAAAAAGCACGTGATAGTGGCCGTTGATTACTTCACTAAGTGGGTCGAAGCCGAAGCGTTAGCGACCATTACCTCCCAATAGTGTCAGAAGTTCTTATGGCACAATGTGATCACTCGCTTTGGCGTACCCGTCCACCTAACCACAGACAATGGGACACAATTTGACAGTCAACCGTTCAGAAACTTCATGGCTCACTTGGGCATCAGACACACCCGGGCGGCCGTAGCATATCCACAAGCCAATGGACAAGTGGAGAATGCTAACCGAACGATTCTAGACGGGCTGAAGAAGAAACTGCAAAGTGCTGGCCGGGGATGGGTAGAAGAACTTCCATACGTCCTGTGGACCTATCGGACCACTCCAAGACGAGCAACCAACGAAACACCTTTCTCACTGGCCTACGGATTTGAAGCGAGAGTACCAATTGAAGCATGGTTACCTACCGCTCGGGAGAGGAATTACCGACCAGAGGATAAAGATGAAATGCAAGGAGTAGAACTCAACTTTGTAGAGGAGAAGAGAGACAAGACATACCATGACGGTCGAGTGAAGCCCCGCTACTTCCAAGTAGGCGACTTGGTGCTCCGACGGAGAGAAGCTAGAAGACTGACCGACCACGGGAAGTTTTCCAGGAAGTGGGAAGGTCCCTACAAAGTTTCTGCAGTCGTCCAACCCGGCACTTACAAATTGAAAACTCCATCTGGACGACTGGTCGATCGGGTGTGGAACTCCGAGCACCTCGTGAAATTTTATAAGTAATGTAGGGTCAGTAGTGTGATGATTGTAATTGAAATGACGGAATGAAGATTTTGGTTCTTGACATCTCATTGTATGGACGAGTCAAAAAAAAAATCCTGGTCCTATCGTTTGAGGTTTTTTGATCGGTTGAGTTATCCCGACCTAACCCGCACGATTTCGATCGGTCGAGTGTGTGATTAAGTTCACTTGAAATCCCGGAGCTATCGTTTGAGGTTTTGATCAATTGAATTATCCTGACCTAACCTGCACGATTTCGACCGGTCGAGTGTGTGATTAAGTTCACTTGTTATCTCCCGGAGCTATCGTTTGAGGTTTTNAATATTTTATCTCCATGATATTCTTCTTCTCCAAACTTAGAGTATTTTATCTGCACATGTTGACTAACATTCAGCCTCTTGGAGAAGTGCCGGTTTATCGAGACCATAAAAGATGTCTCGACCACTTGATGTTTCAATCCCATGTATCGAGAGGTCTATCTCTCGAATATTCTTTACGTCTCGAACTCGATAGGTATATCGAGAGGTCCTTACCTCTCGAACTTGGCTTGTGTCTCGAGACTTAGTTGATGTCTCGTAGACCCTTATTCCTCCAGAGTTGTCTCGTGCCTGCTTCTGATCTATCTGTTTGCTTACAACACGAAAACTTCTAAGTTGTTCAAACAAGTTTACCTTAAGCTTAAATATTTCCCGAGTTGAGCTCAAATTACCCGGTTGTATTTTCGCTCTTAGTTTACTTATCGAACTTACATTGTTTTGCCTATGTATCGAGACTTGGGGATTCTTACTTAACAGTTGGTATCATCAAAACCTATTACATGATGTTCCTAACATACATAACCGATGGCACCCTACTGGACGATCCTACACGAGCACAGAAAGTCAGACTGAGGGCACCCCGATTCTAGTTGATCGACGGTAGGCTCTACAAACGATCGTATGGCGGACCACTCCTGAGGTGTTTGACCAGCGATGAGGCTAAGATTGTGATTGAAGAAGTCCATGACGGAATCTGCTCGGCCCACCAAGGACCAAGGACGCTAGCGCAAAAGATTGTCTTGTTAGGTTACTACTGGCCCTCTATGAATTTGGATTGTGAGCAGTACGTGCGGCGATGCGCTACATGCCAAGAATTCCACAAGTTGCCCGGTCGACCAACGACCTACTACCAGCCGGTCAGCGAGGTAATTCCATTCGCAAGATGGGGAGTAGACTTGATTGGTGCATTCCCAATGACGGCCGGTCGAAAAAAGCACGTGATAGTGGCCGTTGATTACTTCACTAAGTGGGTCGAAGCCGAAGCGTTAGCGACCATTACCTCCCAATAGTGTCAGAAGTTCTTATGGCACAATGTGATCACTCGCTTTGGCGTACCCGTCCACCTAACCACAGACAATGGGACACAATTTGACAGTCAACCGTTCAGAAACTTCATGGCTCACTTGGGCATCAGACACACCCGGGCGGCCGTAGCATATCCACAAGCCAATGGACAAGTGGAGAATGCTAACCGAACGATTCTAGACGGGCTGAAGAAGAAACTGCAAAGTGCTGGCCGGGGATGGGTAGAAGAACTTCCATACGTCCTGTGGACCTATCGGACCACTCCAAGACGAGCAACCAACGAAACACCTTTCTCACTGGCCTACGGATTTGAAGCGAGAGTACCAATTGAAGCATGGTTACCTACCGCTCGGGAGAGGAATTACCGACCAGAGGATAAAGATGAAATGCAAGGAGTAGAACTCAACTTTGTAGAGGAGAAGAGAGACAAGACATACCATGACGGTCGAGTGAAGCCCCGCTACTTCCAAGTAGGCGACTTGGTGCTCCGACGGAGAGAAGCTAGAAGACTGACCGACCACGGGAAGTTTTCCAGGAAGTGGGAAGGTCCCTACAAAGTTTCTGCAGTCGTCCAACCCGGCACTTACAAATTGAAAACTCCATCTGGACGACTGGTCGATCGGGTGTGGAACTCCGAGCACCTCGTGAAATTTTATAAGTAATGTAGGGTCAGTAGTGTGATGATTGTAATTGAAATGACGGAATGAAGATTTTGGTTCTTGACATCTCATTGTATGGACGAGTCAAAAAAAAAATCCTGGTCCTATCGTTTGAGGTTTTTTGATCGGTTGAGTTATCCCGACCTAACCCGCACGATTTCGATCGGTCGAGTGTGTGATTAAGTTCACTTGAAATCCCGGAGCTATCGTTTGAGGTTTTGATCAATTGAATTATCCTGACCTAACCTGCACGATTTCGACCGGTCGAGTGTGTGATTAAGACCTAACCTGCACGATTTCGACCGGTCGAGTGTGTGATTAAGTTCACTTGTTATCTCCCTCGACCGGTCGAGTGTGTGATTAAGTTCACTTGTTATCTCCCGCGACCGGTCGAGTGTGTGATTAAGTTCACTTGTTATCTCCCGGAGCTATTCGAGTGTGTGATTAAGTTCACTTGTTATCTCCCGGAGCTATCGTTGTGTGTGATTAAGTTCACTTGTTATCTCCCGGAGCTATCGTTTGAGGTTTTGATCGGTTGAGTTATCCCGACCTAACCCGCACGATCTCGACCGGTCCAGTGTGTGATTAAGTTCACTTGTTATCTCCCGGAGCTATCGTTTGAGGTTTTAATCGGTTGAGTTATCTCGACCTAACCCGCACGATTTCGACCGGTCGAGTATGTGATTAAGTGCGCTTATTATCCTCCGGAACCATCGTTAGAGGTCGTTGATCGGTTGAGTTATCACAGCCCAACCCACATGGTTTAATCCGGTAGAATGTGCGACTGAGTACACTTCTTATGGACTTACCACTGAAGGTTTTGTCCAAGTATATATCTCCCGGACTGACCAACTAGTCTTGTCCGGTTGATCAATTGGTTGTAGTCATTAGCCAATCACCTTCAATATTGAAGGGCGCCGAAAGCAAGTGATCCCACGAGCAGCCACATGCTTGGCGCTTTGCATGAGCCGAGGGTCAGTTGCGATGTTTTAAAGGACTGCAACCTAGTTGTCGTATTTTTGTAGGTTGAAAGTCACATGGTGACTAGTCGGTCGGACACGAAGAAAACAAAAACATGTCAAGGTCACAGACAATGAGGAAATAAGCAACTTCTATTCAAAAAAGATGAAAACGATGATCAAAGTCTGACCGGCACAAAGACGGGGCCGGTCTCCCGTGAAAATATTCAACCTACAGATCAACCATTTACTTAGGGTCTTGGTTCCTAGAAGCAGCAGTGGAGGGATCAGTCGGACCAGTAGCAGGATCGGTAAAGGGCTCCGGGCCAGGCAGCGCCACATCTTCAGGCAGCATGGCGCGTAACTCCTCCCAGGTTTCAGGTTGCACGGCCTCCTCCAAGGCCCGTTGCAGCAGCACCTGCATAGCTTCCTTTCCCCGAGAATAGCCCCAAGCAGCCTCTCTACGGAGCATCTTGAGCTCCACCGGGTCCCGTTGCAATGTCTAAAACAAGGGGAGAACAGCTTCCTCGGACTGGCAAGTAGATGCGACTAAGTCAGGGAGGGCGGCCGGTCGATTAGCAAAGTAAGCGACCGCATCCTTATGGAACTAAGCAGAGCCTGGATATTGCTCCCAAGACCTCAAGGCGGCCTCATGCTTCCTCACTTTCTCTCTTAACATCTTCAACTCCTCCTCCCGCTCTACGTCAGCAGACCGAGACCGAATGAAGAGCTCGACACTCGAGTGGGCAACCTGGAAAATGGCTTAGTCAGTCACACCGGAAAACAGAGAGAGTAAAATTACAATCAACAAGTCGGAGCGGGTACCTGAGATAGACTGCGGACAAGATGCTCTCCCACATAGTCAGTCGTCTGGCTGAACAAGTTCACAGGAGGAGGAACGTACTGGAACATCACATTAAACATCTCGGAAATGCTGATTGAGCCACGATTCAGTATGTCGACAAAGGGGACCTCCTCACCGGTTACCCGGGGTCTCTTGGGGTCCGTTGCAGGTGCAAGTTCTGGCGTCTCAATTTCAGTTTCTCCCATCAGGCGCTTCCCGCTTGACCTGGTCTAGACAGGGGCGACGGACGAACCGGACGGACGAGAGGAAACTGGTGGTCGGTCACCCGCGTGCTGCTCCCCGGATGACGCGGTGTTCTTCTTCTTAAAAACGACCTTCAAGCTCTTTGACGTTTTCCCCCCATGCGAGCTCTTTCCAGTCGTCCCGAGAATCTCCTCCAAATCGCTGCCTAGCTCCATCTCCTGTTGACCTGCGCAAGAGAAAAAACACAAAGCGTTAGGAAAAGNGTTTTCCAGGAAGTGGGAAGGTCCCTACAAAGTTTCTGCAGTCGTCCAACCCGGCACTTACAAATTGAAAACTCCATCTGGACGACTGGTCGATCGGGTGTGGAACTCCGAGCACCTCGTGAAATTTTATAAGTAATGTAGGGTCAGTAGTGTGATGATTGTAATTGAAATGACGGAATGAAGATTTTGGTTCTTGACATCTCATTGTATGGACGAGTCAAAAAAAAAATCCTGGTCCTATCGTTTGAGGTTTTTTGATCGGTTGAGTTATCCCGACCTAACCCGCACGATTTCGATCGGTCGAGTGTGTGATTAAGTTCACTTGAAATCCCGGAGCTATCGTTTGAGGTTTTGATCAATTGAATTATCCTGACCTAACCTGCACGATTTCGACCGGTCGAGTGTGTGATTAAGTTCACTTGTTATCTCCCGGAGCTATCGTTTGAGGTTTTGATCGGTTGAGTTATCCCGACCTAACCCGCACGATCTCGACCGGTCCAGTGTGTGATTAAGTTCACTTGTTATCTCCCGGAGCTATCGTTTGAGGTTTTAATCGGTTGAGTTATCTCGACCTAACCCGCACGATTTCGACCGGTCGAGTATGTGATTAAGTGCGCTTATTATCCTCCGGAACCATCGTTAGAGGTCGTTGATCGGTTGAGTTATCACAGCCCAACCCACATGGTTTAATCCGGTAGAATGTGCGACTGAGTACACTTCTTATGGACTTACCACTGAAGGTTTTGTCCAAGTATATATCTCCCGGACTGACCAACTAGTCTTGTCCGGTTGATCAATTGGTTGTAGTCATTAGCCAATCACCTTCAATATTGAAGGGCGCCGAAAGCAAGTGATCCCACGAGCAGCCACATGCTTGGCGCTTTGCATGAGCCGAGGGTCAGTTGCGATGTTTTAAAGGACTGCAACCTAGTTGTCGTATTTTTGTAGGTTGAAAGTCACATGGTGACTAGTCGGTCGGACACGAAGAAAACAAAAACATGTCAAGGTCACAGACAATGAGGAAATAAGCAACTTCTATTCAAAAAAGATGAAAACGATGATCAAAGTCTGACCGGCACAAAGACGGGGCCGGTCTCCCGTGAAAATATTCAACCTACAGATCAACCATTTACTTAGGGTCTTGGTTCCTAGAAGCAGCAGTGGAGGGATCAGTCGGACCAGTAGCAGGATCGGTAAAGGGCTCCGGGCCAGGCAGCGCCACATCTTCAGGCAGCATGGCGCGTAACTCCTCCCAGGTTTCAGGTTGCACGGCCTCCTCCAAGGCCCGTTGCAGCAGCACCTGCATAGCTTCCTTTCCCCGAGAATAGCCCCAAGCAGCCTCTCTACGGAGCATCTTGAGCTCCACCGGGTCCCGTTGCAATGTCTAAAACAAGGGGAGAACAGCTTCCTCGGACTGGCAAGTAGATGCGACTAAGTCAGGGAGGGCGGCCGGTCGATTAGCAAAGTAAGCGACCGCATCCTTATGGAACTAAGCAGAGCCTGGATATTGCTCCCAAGACCTCAAGGCGGCCTCATGCTTCCTCACTTTCTCTCTTAACATCTTCAACTCCTCCTCCCGCTCTACGTCAGCAGACCGAGACCGAATGAAGAGCTCGACACTCGAGTGGGCAACCTGGAAAATGGCTTAGTCAGTCACACCGGAAAACAGAGAGAGTAAAATTACAATCAACAAGTCGGAGCGGGTACCTGAGATAGACTGCGGACAAGATGCTCTCCCACATAGTCAGTCGTCTGGCTGAACAAGTTCACAGGAGGAGGAACGTACTGGAACATCACATTAAACATCTCGGAAATGCTGATTGAGCCACGATTCAGTATGTCGACAAAGGGGACCTCCTCACCGGTTACCCGGGGTCTCTTGGGGTCCGTTGCAGGTGCAAGTTCTGGCGTCTCAATTTCAGTTTCTCCCATCAGGCGCTTCCCGCTTGACCTGGTCTAGACAGGGGCGACGGACGAACCGGACGGACGAGAGGAAACTGGTGGTCGGTCACCCGCGTGCTGCTCCCCGGATGACGCGGTGTTCTTCTTCTTAAAAACGACCTTCAAGCTCTTTGACGTTTTCCCCCCATGCGAGCTCTTTCCAGTCGTCCCGAGAATCTCCTCCAAATCGCTGCCTAGCTCCATCTCCTGTTGACCTGCGCAAGAGAAAAAACACAAAGCGTTAGGAAAAGAGCCAAGATGAATTGCACAATCTCGCCGACCGACCGACCACCTGTGATGTTTTGATCAGTTGCCTTGTAAGATGGAGGGGGGAGCCGAGCCGATTTCAGTGCGTCAGGAGAATGAAAAATTTCCCAAGTGTAGCTCTCTAACGATATCTTTTGCACAGCCGTCTTGATCAGCGAAGTCTTGCGCGGTGACACGCACTTACGCATTTGTTCTGACCAGACATTTGTGAAGGGTGGCCCATCATCCAGACGTACCCGAAGGAACTTGTTTCTCCATCTGCGATGATTGTCCGGAAGATCAGAGATTTTACCAATCACCCCGCGGCTCTGGATCATGATAAAGCCGCTCCCATAATTTTTTCCCATTGGCTTCACCAGATGCAGGAAATTGAAGAGCTCCACTGTGCATGGGACGTGATGACGCCGACAGATCTGTGGGAAGCATGCCAAGATCCGGTGGCCATTAGGTGCTATCTGACCGGGGACTACGCCGTAGTAATTCACAAACTTGACAAGAAATGGGTCGAGTGGAAATCGCAGCCCACCCTTCAAAGAGTCCACATGAACACCTATCCACTTGCCGGAGTGACAGTCAATGATGTTGTCCATTTCACGATCAACCTTATACCTGACCGTTCCTCCGAGTATGTCTTCTACCTGTTCCTCCTCCTTGACTGACACGTCGACTGGAGTTCCATAGGCACCACACGGATCCAAGTAGAGAAACTTGCCACTCGTAAGGTTCGGTTTGCTAACCGATGGCCCTACGGGTCTAGCTGATATCCCTTGATCCCGATGACTCTTTTTTTTCGACGGGACTCTAGTCGGAGCAGATTTAGTATGGACGGCCAGAGGTTCTTTGGCTAGCCTCCCTTCAATCGGTTGAACTACAAAAACCTCATCGGAGCGACCTGGTGACGACTCTCCAGACGCACTAAGTGTTTCCTCATCACCTTGATCGTCGTAGTCGCGACAGGACAAATTCTGACTATCATCTGAAGGCATGTTGCACACGCAAAGAACATGCAAGAAGTTAACAAATGGAATCAAAGGCTAGTCAGAATCATTATGGCAAAGACTACAATCACACTCAACAGACCCAATATACTACAACAAAGCACTATTAGGAAGCAAGAACATGACAAGATTAAGCGGAGCATAGTGCAAGGCCGAATGACTGATCGGCCTCGGCGACCGGTCGACCGGAGCTAAAAAAAAAAAAAAATTATTACATATATTGATTTTGGCCGACCGACCAAAATCAATTTTGGCCGGTCGGACAAAACACAATTTTGGCCGGTCGGCCATATAATAAAAAATAATATATATATATATATATATATATATATATATATATATATATATATATATATAATGTACATTACTTACAGTAGTGAGGAAAGAAAGCAATAGGGAAAAACAAATGGACGTACATGGTGTAAGTGTAGCAGCAGATCGTCCCACTTTGGCCAAAGGGAGAAGAGTAAAAATGAACTTTCACCGAAGGATATTTATAGGAGAAGAGATGGGCCTGGAAGTTGAAGGGACAGCCCGTTCACGTGGAGGCCCAGATTCGCGCCACCTGTCCCACTTTGCATGTTAGCCATCTGATCAGAATCTCCAGCGACTTGCAAAAATTGGGAAGTTACCAAAAGGTGCCTGGATGCTTGAGGACCGACCGAACGAAGCGCAACCCGCAACATGACGATTGGAATAAATTGCAAGAACAAAATTCACTTCTCGAACCCGACGACTCTCGCGGATTCAAGAAGTGGGGGACTCGTGATGGATAAATACGTACAAAGATTACCCGTTGAGCCGGTCCGCCAAGTATCACTCGATCCGACAATCGCCAACTGGCTGGTCCGTCATAGTCATCAACCCGACTGGGATAAATCACTTGTGATCAACCGGTTTGCTTGTACCGATAGGCCTCGTGACAAAATGCTCTCGGATCGCCCTTGGAGTCGCCCCGACAGAAACACACCCGACCAATCTACCGAAGGATGACCAGTCGGTCAACAAAGTGACGCAACCTGCAAGCCGAAATCTTGACTTACACTACAAGTAACATCAGAACCCACTTGATCCGCAGTGCGGCGCCTGACAACTTGCAGAGATGGCGGTGCTGATACCTCGAGCAGATGGTCTACACGTAACTGTAGATCGACCGTCAGACCGAGCCAGTGGGAAGGCGCCACGTCAAGCCACCTGCAGCAGCTCATTAAATGCTCAAGACCGCCTTCAACTAGTATAAATAGGGGGTCTCCCTCCTTCACTGGGGATCCATCTCAGATTGAGTTCTACATTCACTACTAACAAGCACTCCACAACACTACCAGTCGTTTGTAATAGTTAGAACACCTATAACGATCGCCTCGCGTGATCCACTTAATATTGCAATCCATTCAACAGATTACCATTCGCCATTGCAACTCGTAGCCTCGGACCGCTCAGTCGTCGCCCGTAGACCGACCGACCGACTGACTCGCCGAGCGCCCCTTTTTCTCCATCCACTTGCAACATACGTATTCGTAGCGTAATCGTAATCCCGGGACAGTTTACGCTATCAGGTGGGATACCACGTGACTCATGCTCTACAAGCATAGAGCTTATTATATATTATATATAGTATTATAAGCTCTATGCTTGTACAGCATGAGTCACGTGGTATCCCACCCTAAATGTCGATTTGTTCTTTAAGCATAGTGTATATGTATGTATGTATATATATATATATAATAACATTGAAATAAATGCAAAAAACAGTTTTAAAAACATTCAATACAAATGCCCATTGTAACAACGCCATTTCCATACCAAAATTTTTTTACGACCTTTGCTAAAAAAAATTTCTTACAAAACCATTGTGGAATCACATCTATGTAAAAAAAAATTCTACAACGACGCTCAGGTATTTCTTTTTTACTGATGATGAAAAGCTAAGTTCCGAATTTACAATTTCCATACTACAATAACTGAAAACAATAATTTTGAAGGACATGAGATCTTACCAAATGATATCCATGTAATTTCCTAAACTGCTCAACTTCCATTGTTAAGCTGATATATCTATATATTTTGGTGTGATATGTATATTTCATCTTCGATTTACTTAACTCATAGCTTATATATATGTATGTCGCATGATTGTTCTTCGTCGTATCATTACTTAAGCCACAAACATATATAATTATATACATCATTACTTAAGACACAAACATATATACACAATTTACAACGGATCCTGACAAATTGTTCAACTGCATGCATAAAAAATATAACAAAAAATTATTTAATCAACTTATAGAATTGGACACATGGTTTGCAGCTTTATGGTTTTAAAAAAAAATATTCTTATTTAATTATAAAGTACACGTATATACATGCACCTCAAAGAAAGCAAAAGATTGTCACCTTTTTTTACTTGGGCGCATGGCTTACAACTTGTTTAAAATCTCTATGTTTTAAAAAAAAATCGTGTAAAAGTACACGTATATCCGGACACCTCAAAGAAAGCAAAAGATTATCAACTTTTTTTACGCATATATCCATAGCTCAAACCAAGCAAAAGATTTCCAGTTTTTTTAATCTCTTTTCACGTGAGCTGAAGGTTAATACATACAGAAAAAAAAATAGTATTCATCTTCTTACTTGATAATTTTTTTTTTCAAAACAGGTTATTGATCAAGTGATCTGTTGCTCATTTGTTTGAGTCAATTTCGATAGCCGCACTTCTCAACCTGTGAGTTAAAAATTACACCTTTGTTGCACACCTCTTTTAATTGTAAAAACTAATTTCTATTTTTACAAAATTATTTATATTTATATTCATTTATGCTTATTTATTTATTTATGTCGCATTTAGCCATTTAGGTGGAATTTAGTTTTCTTCTCAACAAATATTGAGCAAGTGATCTACTACTCATTTGTTTAATAATTTGAACCCCTACAACAAACAACAATAAAGACAATTAATTGTGAAAGTTCATATATGAATTTCAATAATGCATGCTATGATACTTGATACAAATTTAATGCACAAGTCCAAAGTTTACATATAACGTATGGAAGTTACTTCATCATTATTGATATAACCAGTTATCCCATTAGTAAACAAAAACTTTAGTCTATCAAATAGACAAGAACTAAGCATATAAATTTACCAATTCAAATATGCATTCTAAGATTCTAATAAAATTGATAAAAGAAAAGGAAACCGTTATTGAAAAAGATATAGTACAAACTCTAAAAGCATATAAAATCAAAAAACTCACAAGGCATATAATAGAGACTATGAAAGTCAGTGAATCCCAAAAAATCATAAATTCAAGATTTAAGTCTTTGACAATTAATAGTATATTAAAAATCCATAAATTCGTAAAACTCAAAATAATTTAAGTCTATTTTATTTTGTTTTTTCTTTTTTCATAATTTAAGATTTTCACACTATATTTATGAAGAAACAATCTTCAAAGCACCACGTCGGTTTTAAGATTGAAAGGAAAAACTGTATCCGTCTATCCATTCTTCTAATAGATCGCGACAGAAAATAGTAGGAGAGTACTGTAAATAAATCAATACATCAATAATAATAACAAAACATAAATTGACAAGTAACAATTCGAAAATAAAAATATATTCCGAATATAAATGATAAATCCGAAAATACTAGTATGTAAATGAAAATAGAAAGATCCAAATCGCGTATAACACATTTTCCTTAAAACCGATTCGCTACCTCCCATGGTGCTAGGAGCGTTGTAGTGTCGGTCTCCCAAGATAAAATGATTAACAATAATATAGTAGAACACTCAACCAATATTATTTTTAGCGAAGTAGAACAAGGAGTCAAGGATTGAACAAAAGGTTTGTATCTCCTCAACACTCAACCCTCAACTATCTTGGATTATTCAACCACAACTTGTAAATTAATCCAAATAGTAATACAAATAGAAGGGATTCACTACCTTGAATTATTCAACCATAGCTTGTGAATTAATCCAAGTAATAATAAAAAGAAAGAAATTTGAACAAGAGATTTCCACTTATTTCTCTCTTCTCTGCCGAAAATGAAGAGAAAACCATTTGTTTCTCTTCTTTCATTTCCCCACGGCAGCTTTTCTCTTTCTCTTCGTTAATCCCTCTATCTCTCTTCTCTTCTCCTTATTTCTTCTTCTAACATAACCCATATAGATAAATATGTACCTTTCAAAAAAAAAGATAAATATGATGGATTCTAGCTAGCAAGAAAGACAAGAGAATAAGACAACAAAAGAATTTTTGAATGGAGTTAAGCTTTGGAGATGGTGATCCGGCGTGGGAAGAACTCAAGGAAAGAGGGAGACAAAACATTCCCCATTCCAACAATTCCATCTTTCCACCGAAAATATAATAATAATAATAATAATAATAATAATAATAATAATAATAATATTTCAAAATAATAATAATAATAATAATATAATAATGATAATAATAATATAATAATAATAATAATATATTTTCACATTTTCACATTTTATTTACCTACAATTAAAACCTAACATTTAACAACCACAATAAGACAATAAGGCCTATGCACAGAATAATGACAAGATTATAATTAATCATATGTTAAAAAAAAATTACGATTAATCACAACAAATCAACCGTCAACAATAAGCAAATCATATTCAATCACAACAATATTCAGAACCAAATCATAACTTCATTTTGAGAAATCAAATCATAAAATCATCTCCATTAACAATAATAAAAGAAAAAGAAAATATTAATTAAACAAAATTAAATGAGTCAACTAGAACAATAATACCTTAGTCGCGTAGAGGTTTAGAGGCAGTAGAATACTCACTGAGCAGGCTGGTCGCTGTCGTGGTCTCACGGAGCACGACTGGTGGAGGACTCGTTTCTCGCCACGCCTGTTGGTGAGATTCGCTGGTCGAGGTCTGCATCTGTGAGAATGAGAGAACTAAACCGCACCTCTGTGAGAGCGAGAGATATGCCGTGAGCGTTCACGTGAGAGTGAGAGTGAGAGAGTTAGGCTTATACATGGAAAATTTCTTGAAATATATACAAATATGCCTATTCCTTTGGAATCACCGCCAGTGACCTTCGTTTAACCGTGAAGGCGACGGCGAAGCTACGCTTGCTCGACCGGTGATTGTTCCGATAAACTACTCAGTTCGGGACTTTGGCATGCGTCGACGGTAGTGTGCGTTGGCGGATCAGGTCTGCCTACTCACTTTAAGCGGTGTCATCGGCGCTGAAGGATCAGGCCTGTCTCCGATCTGACCTTGACTCTGGATGGTTGAGGTTGTTGAAATGTCGGTACTAGGGCTTGGCAATAGCGATTAGTGTTCTTGCTTCCCACTGTCGATCCGACTGGCGACCTCTCTCTCCTAGCGGTCTGCATTTCTCTCTCTCTCTCCTAGCGGTCGGCATTTCTCTCTCTTCCTTTGCAGTTATCTGCGTTGAATGTAGATATCTATAGAAAGGATATGGCTAAAGAATGAACATGATGAAGGGCAATACTTGGTCGGGTATGGGCCATTTCTACAAGCGTTAGCCAAATATTAAAATGGACCTACTTTCCTTCTTGGAATAAAAGCATTAGGAAAAAAAATTAATTCTCACATTATTTTTTTTCAAAAATTATTTCTCACATCATTAAAACACTTAGTTGTTGTCTTATTGATGTGAAGTAGTCATTTATTGTGTTTTATCACGTTTTCAGTTCTGGGACCTTTCTCTACAACTTTATTCAACGAGCTGTGGTTTTTTACGTTTGACTTAGTTCAATCATGCAATCCTTTTCGAAAAGCCGTGCACGCTTTACGCTTAAAGAAATTCGTGAGCGTAAAAGAAATAAAAATAAACAATCATGGAAACAATTGTCATCACAACAACAAATTCCAAATGAAATGCAATGTTTAAACCCTCAGAACGCGTCTGAACAACCACCACGTCCTTCACCTCTGCCATGTAATACAGGTGCTGAACGACTAAATCGATATTAACAATGACTTTATAAATGTTTTTTTACAATGTACTAATTTTCGTAACTCTTTTTTTTGTCCTGTTTATTGTACGGTGACATTATTCATGTGTATGTGCCATTTGGGACAATGCGCACATAAATTCACCAATTATAATCCTTTGCTTGTAAATCCACATAATCTATACACAATGAATGATGAACGCCATGTCCTCTCATTGTTTATTGGTTAACGCCGTGGAACAATAGAACTGTTTGTGTTGCCGGCTATTCATGACTGTATTTATTGTGGCGTTAAACGCATTCAGTATGAGCCACCTGCTTTTTGCTGTTGCAAGGGAGAAGTTGTACTTGTATCAAACGAAATGCCTTTGGTGTTGAAAAACCTATACACTGGAGTTGATGATGCTTCAAAGAATTTCCGTACATGTGTTAGGACTTACAACAATACATTTGCTTTTACTTCACTTGGCATTCATCAGTATGATAAAAATCTTTGTAAGCGTAATAAAGGCATATATACGTTCAAAGTTCAAGGGCAAATGTATCATTTTATCAATGACTTATTGCCTGATGGTTGTCCGCCACGCAATTTGCAACTCTATTTTTATGACACTGACCATGAAATTGAAAATCGAGTTGAAAGTGTTGCTAGATTGGAAGAGAACATTGTCAAAGCTTTGATAGAAGTCATGTCTTGCAATCCATACGCAAATTTCTTTAGAAGTCTTAAGGATGTTGTTCACTCTGATGACTTTAATATTTTGTTGAACTCTTCACCTTCATTGGATCAAAGACTTTATAATTCGCCAACTGCTTCTCAAGTTGCTGCTGTATGGATTGAAGACTATGATGGAGTTGAAGATAATAGGAATATTAGGGTATATGCACATTGTGGTCGGTCACAAAATATCCAATACTATTATGGTTGTTATGATCCATTACAATACCCTTTGTTATTCCCATTTGGTGATGTTGGATGGCATGAGGGTATTCAAAGAGCCTTGCAATCGAGGAATTTACAACCTCTTGGTTATGTAAATTCTTTATCTATTAATGCAAACACTCAATTATCTGTTGATGATCTAATTCGAGCAAAGGAAGCAGTGTTTCGAGAAGGTAGGAAGCGATCCTCAATATCGTGCAGAGAATATTATGCATACAAATTTCAGGTTCGAGCAAGTGATAATTCTCTATTATTACATACTGGAAGATTATTTCAGCAATTTATTGTTGACATATATATTAAAGTTGAAACACAAAGACTAGATTATTTTAGGAAAAAACAACAGTTTTTTAGCTCTGAAAACTTTCAAGGCCTCGTTGATAGCGTTGGAACGGGTGCTGTGTTTGGTAATGAGGTCGGGTGCAGAGTTATTTTGCCATCGTCATTCATTGGAGGTCCTAGAGATATGCGTGGTCGATATATGGATGCAATGTCCCTTGTCCAAAACTTTGGCAAACCTGATATGTTTTTAACCATGACATGTAACCCTAATTGGCCTGAAATTAAAGGGCTCTTGCAATACAATGACGACGCACAAAACAGGCCAGACTTGATTGCAAGAGTGTTCCACGCAAAAATGCAAGAACTTAAGAATGATATTACAAAGAAACAATTTTTTGGCGAAATTGCTGCATACACTTATGTAATCGAGTTCCAAAAGAGAGGATTGCCACATGCTCATTTCCTTATTATTCTAAAAGACAAATGTCATGCAATGTCTCCTTCTTTTGTTGATAATTTTGTATCGGCAGAAATACCAGATAAACATCTTCAACCTGCGTTGTACGAGCTTGTAAAAAAACATATGGTTCATGGTCCTTGTGGTTTTCTTAATCCAAATTGCCCTTGCATGACACAAAGGAAATGCAAATCCGCACCTACTTGTAAAAGTAAATACCCCAAACTATTTAGCGATGCCACTGAGTTTGCTGATGAATCTTACCCTATATATAAGAGACGCAATACACCCTTTTTGGTTCATGTTAAAGGGTTTAATCTTGATAATAGATGGATAGTGCCTTATAATCCCCAGTTATTACTTAAGTTTGATTGCCATATAAATGTGGAAGTCTATGCCAGTATTAAGTCTGTGAAGTACATTTATAAATATATTTACAAAGGCCATGATAGAGTAAGCATGACTTTGGGTGATAACAATGATGATCGTGTGATTGATGAAATTAAAGAATACCAAAATGCAAGATGGATCTCGCGCCCTGAAGCTGCATAGCGCATATTTGGATTTGCAATTACAGAGATGAAGCCTGTTGTTATACAGTTGCAGATACATTTAGAAAACTCACAATATATCAATTTTTATGGCGCCATGAAAGGATAACCTACATAGTAAGCAGAGAAGAGTCGTCTCGTACTATGTTAACTTTATTCTTTGCAATGAATCTTTCAAGTGATTTTGCAAGAACTTTGAACTTGCTTTATGTAGAATTCCCTTGCCATTTTGTTTGGTGTAAGTCAAGCAAGTCTTGGAAACCTCGAAAATAGCTTACACTTATAGGCAGACTTGTTGCTGTTAATCCAACTGAGGGAGAACGGTATTATCTATGACTGCTATTAATGAATGTCAGGGCACCAACTTCGTTTGATTGTTTAAGAACTGTCAATGGTCAAATCACTTCATCTTTTCGTGATGCTGCTGAGAAACTAGGATTACTTGCAGGAGATTTCATTGTTGAAAAATCGTTGAATGAAGCAGTATTATTCCAAATGCCTTCAAGTTTGCGGACTTTTTTTGCAACGCTTCTCATCTTTTGTGATATTTCCAATCCTATTTCATTATGGATGAAATACAAAACACACATGTGTCAAGACTTATTAAGGACAGGCTTGCACACCAATGTTGAGGCTGAATCATTAGTCCTAAAGATGATTGCTAATATAGTACAAGAAATGGTCAAGAAAACGAAAGACTTTGCCTATTTGATCTATTGGAATCCTATGATTTCCCAGGACGTGTTACTAATGAAATTTTACATGGAAAGAACCTTCCAATTTCTGAGGCAGATCTTTTAGCTATTCACAAACTTAATGCTTGCCAGCGAGCAGCTTTCAAAACTATAACAGATGCTGTTTTAGGTAATAAACCTAGTGCATTTTTTGTTGATGGCCCTGGTGGTACAGGAAAAACATTCTTATATCGCTGTTTACTAGCATTTGTACGTTCTAAAGGCTTGATCGCCCTTGCAACTGCAACTTCTGGCATAGCTGCATCTATACTACCTGGCGGTCGCACAGCACATTCTCGCTTCAAGCTCCCACTTGATGGCACTGATAAGTATGTATGTAATATAGGTAAACATACTGCTGATGCGAGTTTACTTCGCCATAGTAAATTGATTCTTTGGGATGAAGCATCCATGGCACATAGGAATATAGTTGAGAGCCTTGATATAACACTTAAAGATATAATGGATTGTCAAGATTTATTTGGGGGAAAAGTCATTGTATTTGGAGGAGATTTTAGGCAAACATTACCAGTTGTAAGACATGGAAAGAAGGAAGATTTCATTGCAGTATCTTTGGTTAAGTCAACTTCTATATGGCTGCACATTTGTCGTTTGACTTTAGTTGAGAACATGCGTGCACAGGTTGATCCTACATTTGCAAGTTACTTGATGAAGATAGGTAATGGCACAGAACCTGCTATTTACCAAAACAAAATAAAAGTTCCTTCTCAATTTCTTGTACAAAAATGTGGATCAAAGTCTTCGTTATATGCATCATCAATTTAGTTGCTTGTTTTGTATAACTATAGGCATTATGGCGATTGTTATATACAAGTTACCACGCCAAATTGTGGTGACCAAAAATGGCAAACAAAATGTTCATGATTTTGTTGTCATGAACGAAGAGTATAAATCTTAACCCGTTTCTTGCCTTACTTATATAACAATTATTTACTTTGTTATATGTTATCATTTTATTTATATATTATGTTTCGAATTTCACTTATAGATTGAAGCCTATTATCCTAACACTTTGGGGAACGTTTGCTGTAAACCAAGGGGTTCAACTTGAATTACAACTTCGGCAAGGGAAATTCCCCATTATACTTGCTGAAGGATTGAACGTTAATGCATTCCAAGGTAATACTGTTATGTTCTTTCAACGAGTGCATTAAATTATTTTTACTTTTTATATTACATACTTGACATTTGTGTTTAATTAGGGTTGTCACTGAGTACACTATATAACACATCAATTGAAGTTGATCCTGTTGGCCTCGGTGCAAAAGTCCTTAATGATTGGTATTTTTTAATTCATTGTCACTTATGTAGAATATACCAGTTATTTGACCATGATAATAATTATTGGTTATTCATATAGGAAGGACAAAAACTCTTAACTCATCTACAAGGAAATTGTAGATAAGACTTACCTTGATTCATTGCTTACATTGGCAGACCCTATAAGGCAACGAAAAACATGCCTTTCATCTCTTGAAACTGAATTTGAACAAGTTAGTAAACATTTCATTTCAATTGTATATCGATTGTCAAATCGCCTTTTACATTTAACCATCAATCTATTTACTTTTAATGCTTTTGACCTACTTTTGTGGCTCTGCATTGCATTTAGAAACCAATTGCATGGGTGAGAGGTAAAATTAGATTGCTTAAGCGTGATGGTTTCGACTACTACGTTGGTTGCAATTACTGCAACAAAATTGTCCACTCAACTGAAGGCTTACAACTCCACTACATGAACTGTGGACAAACTGATGGCATCACTGTCAGAAGGTATCAAAATATATATCTTCGTTGTTTCCTTAATACTTAAAATTCTATAGCATGACTTATATTATGTTTGTGTTGATATACAGGTATAAGGTGGACATAGAAATATTTGATAACGTTGGAAGTGTACGCGTAACAATGTTTAATCACGAGGTGCACCGCCTATTGTTACTGACGTCGTCCAACATACCTACCTGTGAAAACGATGGTGCTATGCTCCAACAAACACTCGATAATCTTGGGCTTGTGTTTGCTCTCAAGAAAAATACCATATTCAGTGAACAAAGAACAAAGTATACAGTAGCGTGTCTGTGCAACGATGTTCAGCTAGACTTAGGTGAATCAAACGATGGTTTGTTTAGGCAATCGTTAATGCTAGGAAATCCCACGAAAAGAAGGCTTGATTTTAGACAATTATCGGGAGATAGTGTAGACGATTCGCAACCAAGTAGTCCACCAAATGATAAAGGGAAAAAGCCTAAAATTGGTTGAGCCAATGAATATTATGCATATTATGTACCTAGAAAATAATGTTGAATTTTTAAAGGGTTTCGAAAACATGTGGTAACTATTTAGTTAAGTCATATTTCCGTCATTCCTAACAAACTATTTGTATTTTCGTATTCCATTTCAGTGTTTTTCGGCATCAATATGTAACTTATCATTTAAACTTGCAACAAACAACATTATTTTTGTTTAAATTGAAACTTTATTTATTCTACAAAATTTACAATCTATATCAAGTGGTGCATGATATAGATATTTTTAAAGTTATATGCTTCAAAGAAGAAAATATTAAAAATACAAAATATGCTTACACATAATTTTAAAATGGTTCTGATAGTTATTACGTAAAATATTAAAGTAACCATATATACAGTTTTTTTTTTTTGTCCCATAAATTAAAACTAGAACCATTAATTACAAGCAAATGTTAAAGTAACAACATATGGAAAAAAACTGAAAAATATGTTTATACATAATAAACTGTTGGCATTTTTCGAGAAAGGGAAGACAAACCAAGAAAACATAAGGCCATGAATAAGAAATTAGAGTTTCATTGGGTTAAATTAGTTAATTTGTTACATATTAATGGTACACGTACTATCAAATTTATACACATCGTAATTTTTTTAAAAAAAAATATATGCTCGTTATATTTTAGTCCTTTGTGAAATCCATAGGAACAGTAAAACTTTGTAAACATTTGCACACAATATTACTTCTAATTCCCTCCCTTCACCTAAAATCGTTAATCCATACACAAACAAATTAATTTAGATTGGTCAAAAAAATAGAATTATATAGAGTATAATTGCATGATAATTATAAATTTATGTTGTATTATTGGAATCTGGAAAATCATTATGTACAAACTCTAGCACTTCATCTATTTCTTCAGGCATTAATTCGGAAATATCAGGAAGTGTATGACTTTGCAACGGACTCTTATGAATTGTTGAATGAAAGTATGACAAGTTTCTATACCTTTTTTTTGAGCTATTCCTGTCACATTTGTCTCTAAGTCTTATTGTTGTCTCACCCAACTCAACATTTGGGTTTTGTATTATCATTTTTTTCTTATCTTCCAACTCTTCAATCACTCTTTTTAGCTCGCTTTCGTCTTGGATTCTGCCAAATTCCTACAAAATAATTTGTTATTTCTCCTTAAATAATATAAGGCTGATAAATAAGCATTACTTAATTACCTTGACGTTTTTTAATAACCTCTCCAAACTCACGAGTTTTCGTTGAGGCCAGTACAAAATTCCTAATTCTTTATACCTTTTCTTTAAAATTGCTCGACCAACATGTAGTTCATCTGCAGCTTGATCAACGGTCATATAAAAATATTTAGAAAGCAATTCTAAAGTTAATGTATTAGGGTCACGATAAGTTTTTTTGTCCTTTTTCTTCTAATAAAGATATTTAGATTTAAATTTGGTAAATCTATCTTTGCAGTTGTATTATCTTCCTCGACAATTAAATCAACACTATCAAATACATCAACAGGATTTGTAGCTAAAACACCTGCATTTACAAATAACTTGTTAAAAACTATTAATTATTAAAACAAGAGTTACCTACAAAATGTTAAAACCTTACCAATAGTTTCAGTACATTGTGGTTCAGTACTGACATTATTTCCACCTGGAAGAAGATCTCTACTTAGAAGAGGTTCACTATCCCTTAGTGGTGATAGATATACCGCATCCCAAAATGAATTGTTACCATCAGAAGAACAATCATTTTGTTGAAGCTGATATGAGCAAGTAGCAATATTGCCATTTGTGAAATGTATGTACTAAATGTTTCAGGGATTAATAATTTCTAAGAGTGTGAATAAGTGTTAAGAAGAGTCTAAGACCAACAAAACCACGAATTTATAGCAAAGGACAACAGTAAGTGCAAACAGTCAGAAATACTTTTGAAGTCTTTTTTTCCACGATGGCAGTTTTTTTGTCAAATGATAATAGTTATTTCGCCGACACTGTTTAAAACATTTGCGCTTTTCAATTGATTTGTGATGACAACTGTAAAGATATCTGACATTTGTACCAATTTTTTAATTTCCTTCGTAATTACTTGCTTGGCATTTGTAGGCAACATGGCATATATAAAACTTAATAATGCTTTTGCTTATCAATGTTCAATTTAATCCGCTGCTTCATTTATGGGCAAATGAAAATAACTTGCTATCATTTCCTTACTTACCGTTTTATAATTACGACGAGTTATTTTTAACCAATTCTTCTGCAACAAGTTCAATATCATCATGCAATATTGGGCGAAAGCTCAGCTTTTGCAACAAGTTATGCTTAAATCATAGGTCCAATAAATGTTATAAGTTTAAAACAAGTTCTATTTCAAAGCTAATATATTCACATTTATCAAGACAAAAATTATAATAATAACGACTTTTAGGTTAGAGATGGGCATTAGGCAGCAAATTAGCTTTATTAAAAGAATTTCCTATGCGCCTTAAATTGTTCCCTTTTTTTTTAAATTGTGTATAGCATGAAAGTTTTAGCTTTAATACCTTATGTTACTACTGAGTCACAAGAATGGACGTGCAAGGATACAGTGGTACAAAAACGTAATACACGATAATGAAAGAGCATTCCAGGGAAGAAATATAAACCTATAATATTGCATGATGTTATTGTAAGTTTTTAAATTGATCGCAAATATTAAGCCTCGGTGTTATCGTTTAAAGATGACCATATCTTATTTTATGTCAAATATAATTAAATTTGGTTCACATATATGTATGTATTTGTTACCTTTTCCAAGGTAAAAAAGTGCAAGCCATGTCGTACGACAATGACATTTGTTATCTACATTTATGGAATATATTATGCGTTGTAAATGATTACAATTTTATCTTATGGCTATGAATGACCTCTCAATGGGCAGTAGCCTAACTTTGGCATCTACAACCTCTTTATTAAAGAGTTTAAAAATTTATTGATATTTAGAAAAATACTTATTATTCAAAAATATTATCAAAAGCCATCAACCAAAAGTTTAAACGATTCGTCTTCTTCTGTCGCAAGTGAAGGTGGATCAACAGTTAACGGCAAGGCAGGATCAACAATTAATGGAGGAATATGAAGGGGATGTATAGGAAGGGTGGGAGAATGAAGAAGACTCATCATATCCCTATACTTTATCTTTCTGGTACATGAATCCCTGAGCCTAATCTCTGCTA
Source organism: Ipomoea triloba (assembly GCF_003576645.1). Lineage (NCBI taxonomy): Eukaryota > Viridiplantae > Streptophyta > Magnoliopsida > Solanales > Convolvulaceae > Ipomoea > Ipomoea triloba. The sequence goes on along the minus strand of NC_044929.1, from coordinate 9,706,983 downwards.
GATTCAACTTCAAATTCGGATCCCTTAGCAACATTTCCCTTCTACTTTTTAGTTCCTTCATTGCCTCCTTTATGTTAGGGTCATTTTCGATGTTACTAAATACATGTAAAACATTATATTAACATTCACCTTATAATGATACAACTTTGGAAAATAAAAAAACTACCTGAGCTTTTCCTAATAGCTTCTCCAAGCTCACTAACTGTCGATATGGCCATTTAAAGATTCCTAATTCTCTACACCTTTCCTTCAAAAATGTATACCCAACTCTCAGTTCCTTGGCGGCTCGATATATATGCAGATGGAAATATTTGGAAATCATTTCCTTGCTTATTGTGGATGAATCACGAAAAGTTCTTCTCGTATTCTTCCGCTACCTACGTGCAAGAGTTTCAATCATACTCCTTTCTATAACTACAGAATCTGTAGTCATATTTCCTCCTACACTTGTGTTACTTGCAACTGGAAATGTATTTTCCTGTACAAGTATACCACTTGTTGATGCCATAAGATTTTCTTCCGTACTTAAGTGGTTCATGGCTGCAACAAAGATGAAAAAATATATTACGTCATCACCATTGCATATCAAGAAAAAAAACATATGATTACCAGTAGCCTCAAGCAGTCCTCCCATATTATGCTCAATACCCCAAAATGGATCAAAGGGTATGTTCAGTAACGATCCATTACCAAAAGTTGATATCCCATGTTGTTGATCCCATAAAGGATATTTGCTAATATCGGAAGATGTGTAAGAAATTTGGCTTGGAAAAAATGAGGCAGGAGTAGCATCCGCAACATCAATCGATAAAGGATATCCGATAACATCGAAAAATGGATAAGAAATGTGGTTTGGTAAAGATGAAGAAGGCGTAGGGTCGACCAACTCATCACAAAAGGAATACTCCGTAATATCGGAAGATGGGTCAACAATTTTGTTTGGAAAAGATGAGGAAGAAGCTGGTATGCCGTCTCATCCCATAAGGAATACCTAGCAATATCATAAGTGGTGTAGGAAAATTGGTCTGGAAAATAAGCTTGGTTCGCCATTTTTGGAAAAAATGACGTTCAAAAACAAAGAGAGAATAGAAAATGATAATTCAGTGACAAAGAATAAGGTAAAACACCATTGAGGATAGTAAATGATGGGGATTCTGAGATTTGAAATGGCAAACATACCTTTCAATGATGTCAGATATTAAGCTTGTCAAAAAACAAACAGTTCACGGTCGAAAGTCATTGATCGCATCCGAATCGTAAAAAAAAAAACAGTACACTTGACAATCGTGTCAAATTTTAAATCAATTATGTGGGCTAATTGTCCAAGTGTGACAAAAGTAAAATAGTTAAAAAGTTATTATATGTAAATATAGTCTAACCATGAGGTGCTTATGTGAGGTTGTCACAAGCGCAATAGTTCTTTATCGGATGTCATTAATCATGCTAAATTTATCCCAAAAAAAAAAACTTTCACACGTGAAGTTCAAAAGTAACCTGGAATCCTAAAACCATTTGGTTGATAGATCATTTGTTTGGTTTTCAGCCGAATATAGGAAATAAAGAGATGTTATGATTATAATTTGCTTCTATTTTTTCAAATACTTAAAACTGCAGTTCATAAGGAAGAAGGTAAACATATACTTTACGTATATACCACATCTATAGCTAAGGTTATCTCCTTCCATTTCTCAGTGGATGGTTTATACACCACCCTTGGTGGTTAATATGAATTTTCTATTTCTCAAGTTTTTAACATATCTATATCACTCCGATAATGGATATTATTCCTCACCTGATTTCATTCTTACGTCTCTCAGTAGAACATTTTTGTTATTGGTGAAGAGAATTCTATATTTCACCTTTGATGGTTATTTTTGTTTACATTTGAACGACTTGTTATTGAATTTTCAAGAGTTCGCACTATAAAACAGGAAATATTTTCATTATTAAAATAATATTAAGTGTAGGAAAGCTACATTGTATCTTCATTCTTAGTTTTTGGGAGAGGATTACCAGAAACATAAGATGAGCTCGCAAGAGGAGCATAGTAAGAAAGTTCCGTCAAATTTCGATACTTTCTCTTCTTAAAGTATGAAACTTCAAGTTTATTTCTTTCTATGCCTGATTGAATATTAGGATCCTTTAACATTTGCTCCCTTTGATTTTCTTGCTCATTTATAATTTCTCTATGATCAGTATTCCCTTGGACATTTTTTGCTAATCGCTCCAAGGTACGCAGCTTCTTATATGGCCATTCATCAATTCCAACCTTCTTACATATCTTCTTCAAAGAAGCTTCCTTAATCTTTAACTCTTTCACCGCTTGATTCATAGGCAGATGGAAGTATTTAGAAACCATTTCGAAATTCCAAAGTCGTTAGGATGGTTTGGTATCATTCCCTATAACTACGGTTGAAATTTCTTCGACATTTACAGCTTCAGTAGTTGCAACATCTGCAACAAATATATATATATATATATATATATATATATATATATACATATATATTATGAATACAACTACAGATATATATTCATAATATATATGTATTCACTATTGTTCATTTTAAATTTGCTACATCTATCTTTGCAGGTTTATTATTTTCCTCCACAAATAAATCAACGCGATCAAATACATCAACCTCATTTGTAGGTAAAACACCTGCATTTGCAAACAACTTATTCAAATAACTATTAATTATTACAACCAAAAATTCCAAACAAATGTTAGAACTTTACCAATAATTTCATTACATTGTGGTTGAGTACTGGCATTATTTCCGCCTTCATAAAAATCTCTACTTAAAAGACAGTCAGTATCCCTTAGTGGTGATAAGTGTATCCCATCCCAAAATGAATTGTTACCACCCAAAGAACAATCATTTTGTTCAACTGATATGAGCAAGGAAACAAATTTTGCATTTTTGAAAAGTATGTGGTTAATGTTTAAGTGATTGATAATTTCTAAGGGCTAAAAAATTAAGGATGTGAATAAGTGTTAAGAACGAACAAAAGTATGAATTTATAACGACGTTCGACAACAATTTAAAAAGTTGTTAATACTTGTTAAGATTTTTTTTTCCAAAAGCAATTTTTTTGTCAAAGGAAAATATTGAATTAAAAAACTGTTTAAAACTTTTGGGCTTTTCAATGGATTTATGCTGAAAAATTTTCAAACGATCTAACTTTTTACCTTCTTACTATTTCACTTTTGACAAATTTTGTGTTGTCGGCCAATATGCTGTTTACCTTTTGATAAAACGAATAACATCAATGACTCTCAACCATGCACTATTTTCTTTTTCCAAAATTTGATATCTTATATCATTGGAATGTGTGTTTGACGTTTTAAATCTGGAAAGCTCCATTTTCTTTAAACCAATCAAGCAGCTATCCTCTTCGTTTACTTCTGACTAAATAATTACTTGCATATTTTCTTCACTTTTAAGAGATATCTTTTACTTTCTTCTATCCAAAGATGGCAAATCATATTTCCTCCTCCTCTGCGTTCACTAATCAACTTGTTTACCCTTCCTCAGATGCTTCAGAATATCCGTTTTGGGATGCACAATGTGAACAATTCCTATTGACTTATTTCAGTGCAATAAATAATGATGAACCCTTGCTAAACATGGACTTTGATCCATTCTGGAACTTTGAACATAATCTGGAACGTCTAATCGGGGCTACTGGTAAGCGACCTACTTTCCTTTTGTACATTCACATGTGATGATTTAATATATATTTCTTATTGTCAATGTTGCAGCCTTGAATCAACTACGTATGGATGGGGTTCTTCTTCCCTCTGCAAGTGTTATACCTATAGAATGGTATAAGAACTTTCAGGTTGGGTTACAGGAAGGTAATAAGAAGAAGAACGTTTATATTTATTGCATTTTTTCCTATACGAAATATTACTATTAATAGTAACTCTAAGTTTATTAGTTGCCTTATCCAATTTCATTGTTGGATTATCAAGCAACATTTTCTTCTTATTTTCCAAATCACTCTTTATCCTTTCAACCTCCGCTTCATCCTGAATATTCCCAAATTCCTACAAAAAGGAAATTGTTATCTCTCATTCAAAAATATCAATTACTAAGTTGATAAATAAACAAAAAACACCTGGATATTTTTTGCTATCCTTTCCAAAGTCAAGAATTTCCGGTTAGGCCATTCGGAAATTCCTAATTTCCTACATACCCTCCTTAAAGTATATGAGCTAATCAATAATTTCTTTGCAGCATCAAGTTGTTGCAGATATAAATACTGAAGCATCTCTTCTTTAGTTATTGTGTTGGGATTACGAAAGGAATTTTTTATTCTATTTTTCCCAAGACATTATTACTAATACTTCCTACAGCTATCCCAGAAATGGCATTATTCTCCTCCATAAATGGAATATTATTTTGATTTTTAGCCACAACGTTCGTAGCTAGATCACCTTAATAAGAAGTTACCCATTAAAACAATATATATCATAAGAAGTAAAGTTTATGAAAAAGTGTACACTTACCAACAACTTCGTTGAACTCTAATTGTAAATCCACTATATCTTGAACATAGGCTAAATCCATACTCGTTTGAGATACATTAGTCCTCAATGGTGATATTTGAAAATCATTCCAAAATGAATTATCGTCGGTTGAGTCATTTTTGTGAGGAAAAGAGGAAGTAGAATGACTTGCCATTTTGAAAAACCATAAACAAAAAGATAAAACTAAGAAGAGAACTTATAATAAAAATGTTGAAAATATAAAAAAGGTGTGAACAACAATTTAATAAACTGAAGAAAATATACCCCAAATGGAGCATCCTCATCAACCGACGGCTATTGTACATGGTAAAATGACATCTATTGTTCGAAAGGACATCTACGTTGACAATTTGCATCACTGTTTCCTAAAAAAATCTATTGTTTTATACAACTTCTGCACATTAAATTTTCGTGATTGGCACACGAACTTCCCTCGAAATAATCAAAAGTCTTCAATAGTCTCACATGATGTTTAATTAAACTGTTAAACTTTTATATAAATTAATGATTCGATTGGCATTAAAATCTTCTTAAGTGTACCTCACATTGTTTGTTTTTTTTCTCTGTTCTTATGTTTATCACTTTATTAAACTTGTAACACTTTTTAGATATGGCAAATATTTAACTTTGTAATACACGGAATATAATACACCATAAAGCTAAATAATCATTTACTCCATATGTTTATCTTGACAAAGACATATAAATTAAAGTTTAGACACATAAATGGTTTATTACCATAAGGCACCCACTCAAGGTAATAGCTAAAAATTGTTTATGTTTACAAATGTCTATTGTACTCATATATTTGCATCATTGAATGACAATAAATGATTGATAAATATTTGTCATCATTATCACTTAAAATTATTACTTCCACTAACTCTATTATCACTTAAATTAGGGATCCAATTACCACATTACCTATCACTAGTAATTATTGAAAATATGAAACAAATAGTTAAAATCCACTAACTCCATTATCACCTTAAACAAGAGTGGTTGAGTGTCTTTTTGTGACTGCTGAATAAAAAAAAAACATGAGTGGCTGAGTATATTTTTTTTTTAGTGCTTAAGACAAAAAAAAAATTAAGATTGGCTGCTTTCCTGTTTCGTGATTGATGCTCAACCTTGTCCTTTGCTGAAAAAAAAATAAAAGTTTATTGCTTTTTTGTGGAAAGACGTCCAACCCTGTTACCTGGTTAAGGAAACAAAAAGGACTACGATACTTGATTTTCTCTTATCTCTGCACCATCTGGTTTTGCTGATGTTTTCATGCTTTATAATGTAAGTTGTTTTACAATTAACTGTTCTGAGTTGATTATAAAGCAAAATCTCATAACTCTCCATTTTCTTTGGTTTTTTCAGCTGGCCTTGTCCACCTCCACCAAAACTGTAAGCAACACCAGTTGAGCATTACTACCAATTCAACCAATTCTGATACTTGTTAACTCTAAACGACTTCCTAAACTGTAAGTATAAAATACATCATTATATTACTTTTTACTCTTTTATTCTTACTAATCATTAATTACAACTGACAAATTTACAAACTTTCAAAGTGTATATATAGACTTCATTATAGTTACTATGACTTCTGCGTTCTAAATTTTTAGGGTAAAAGTATTCACATAGTATCATATACTTGTAATTGTTTCTAGCACTCATGGCTTCTATGAACATTCTCTTACGTTATATTTCTCCAACGAACACAACGGAATCAATACACGTCAAGTTTATACAAATGTTGTACCTCGTCGACACAAATTACTCTGAACTTGATTCTTTACAATACATCTTCCACGATGAAGAGGTAATTCACTTGTAACATTGTGTTTTATTAAACTCTTTCTTATTGCATATAGATTCTGTTAAAGCAAGTGTTAACTGCATTTACACAATAGAGCACCTTTATTAACATGCATATTCCGAATGAATGTGTTCGAATGTATGCGAAGAAATTTAAAGAGAGCCGAGTTTATCGCATAAAAAAATTTCTGGTCACGACTAATGTGCAAAAACACAAGACAACCAATCACAAGTACATGTTAAACTTGTCTTTGAGAACACTTGTCAGAGAATTAGATGGTGCGAATTTCCCCACTTTTACGTATCCATTAAGCGGTGAGCTCTCTTTAACATAAAATTTCATTCTTAAAACCTGACAATCCTACGTGACTTACTTCTTCTTATTTAAATATCTTTTAGTAACACAAACTCGACCATTATTATGTAGTATCAACACAATTGACCAAATGATTATGTTACTACATATTTTATTGTCAAACAAATAGAATTTATTTATAATTAAATGCCTTAAACAATTTTGTTTCTATTTTCCCTGCTTACAGAGCCTTAAAGCACAAGTATGACTTCAACTAACGAAAAGACACTACAGGACTTAAGCAATGCTCTCATGCATATTGTCTCAATTAAAGATATCTACGAAAAAGGAAAAGTAAGTTGCATTGGGTTGAAAAATAGGACCACTTTATCATAATCTCGTGATATTTACATTCAAATAGCGCACTCTAGAACATATTTTTTAATGTGTTAGCATGAATATAAATTTAATAAAACTTTGTTTATAATTGTAAGGCTGGTGAATTTTGGATTGGTGGAAAAATTGTTGCAGTAGAGAACTCTTACAATCTGGTTTGTTGTGTGCTGTCAAGCAAACGATTGTAATAGTCGACTCATTCCCCTTCCTTCTCAAGCAAACGATTGTAATAGTCGACTCATTCCCCTTCCTTCTGGTGAATATGATTGTAATAGTCGACTCATTCCCCTTCCTTCTGGTGAATATGAGTGCAAAAAATGACTCATTCCCCTTCCTTCTGGTGAATATGAGTGCAAAAAATGTTTGACAAATTGGACAAAGGGCATCGACAAGTACAATTTAAAGCTTCAAGTAGAAAATGCCAATGGAAATGCAAAATTGAAATTGGTGGACAAAGACTGCATCCAACTGATAGGCAGAACAGCATCAGACCTCCGGGCAAAGCATAGGCGCATAACCCCTCAACTACCAAAAGAAATACAATCATTGGTTGGACTTGGCATGTTATTTATGGTTGAGGTGAAAAGGGAACAATTGGAAAATAGATACGCTCCCTTCTCCATAACAAAGATAATAAATGATCAAACATTAGTCAGCCTTTACTGTCCTGAGGTTATAAAACAAAAATTGGTATCTTGAGCCAGAAGAAGAAGACATTAACTTGTTAGACGAGGTAGACTATTAGCACTACTTCTGTTTAGTTTGTTTAATATGCAAATTTGTTTACAAGCAAAAACTCAAACTATGTTAAATGCTTTTTCACGTGATTTAGGAATTTATCGAAGCTGAATGAAACAAATCATTTGGAGATCATTTTGTACATGTTCGATTCGTACTTTAATATTTTTTATTATACATTGATGCAATTTGACACAACTTTTTTTTTTATTGAGATGGACAAGAATTTAAATGCATGTATAAGTCTTCATTTCAAATTGTTTATGTTTTCTTTGGTGCAACACAACTAACTTTATTTAAAAAAAAATAAAAGCATTACATGTTAGTACATTTATTTGAATATGAGATATGAACAACCAAAAACACAAGTTTCTATGTTTGTTTTAGAAACTGTACGAAAAAAAATACCCAAAGTAGGACACTAACAATGATGTAGGAGAATGAACAACGATTTTAATAAACTTGTATATATAAATGTTACAACTCTATTTATTATCAATAAACTTGTATGTATGAATCTCCGTTTGACAAAAATGAACTACCTCTTTATATTTATATCGTACATAACTATTGAAATATCACTCTTCACCTCTTAATTACATTCAAATTTTAAAAAAAAAAAAAAAGTTTACAAAATAAATACCAAAGAATTTCAATTTTAACACATTTTTTATATCATTATTTTTATTCGATCTTTGTTGGGCATTATACTACGCGCATCGCGCGTGCCACCGCTAGTTATATATATAAAGGATCATGGCTCTAGAAAATTCTAATTTTTCATAATTGGATTATGGGCTAAAAATTGGGCTTAGGAATATTTTGGGCTCAAGCAAGACATTGGACTTAGAAAGAATAATTACTTAGCTTAGAAAGTTTGATAGTTATAAAAATGATATTAGCAGGCTCCTCTCAAATAGATTTTGTATAGAAAATTTTTGGATCATAAAATAATTTATTTAAAGCCCTAAACAAAATAAATAGTTTTAATAGTATTTTAATAATATTTGAAACTAAAAATATTTATCGTTGAAAAAATAAATTTTATTTTCTAGAGTATTTGTATTAAAATAATATCGTTTATTTCGAATAATTTTACGGGGTGTCACATCCCGGTACCGGGCCAACCGTTCCCCCTTCGCCTCGAAGGCGCTTGTGACTTGACCTATGACTAAGGCTGAGTCGGTCCGGATTCTAACATGTCGGGCTCCTAGGGACCGGGCGCTACGTAATCTTGCTATGAAGGCTTCATACTCTACCTCGTTGTTAGTCGGAGAAAAGCGGAGTGACAAGGCGTAATAGACCTTGAACCCTTCCGGGCTCGTCAACACCACTCCAATGCTGGCCCCTTTTTTGCAGCTCGACCCATCCGTCGCTATCTCCCACTCGGTTGGGTTAGTCTCGTGGTCGCTTACCGCCGTAAGATCCCTCGCCGAGCATTCGACCACAAAATCGGATAAAGCTTGCCCCTTGATGGCTGGTCGGGGCGTGTACTCAATGGCGAACTGGGTCAACATCATCGCCCACTTAATTAACCGACCGGAAGACGCTGTTGTCCGGAGAATGGCGCCCATCGGTTGGTCCGTCAACACCCGAATCGGACGACCCTAGAAATAAGGAGTGAACTTCTTTGCGGCCGTATACAGGGCAAAGACTACCTTTTCCAATCGGGAATACCGTAGTTCCGGCCCTTGGAGGGCATGGCTGATATAGTTCACCAGGCGTTGCACGCCATCAGCATCCGTTCTCAAAGTACCGTGCTGACTGCCCGGTCTGACGCTGAAAGGTAGACCTGCGACTCTTCTCCGGGCTCTGGTCGGGACAACACTATTGGCGACGCGAGGTACTCTTTTAAGCTCTCGAAGGCCCTTTGACACTCCTCCGTCCAAATGAAAGCGGACGTTTTCTTTAAAGTCTGGAAGAACGGGTGCGCTCGTTCAGTAAGTTTCGAGAGGAATCGGCTCAAGGCGGCCAGCCGGCCGGTCAGTTGCTGGACCTCTCGGACTGTAGTCGGTGGTCTCATGTCGACGATCGCCTTTACTTTTGCGGGGTTGGGCTCTATCCCTCTTCTCGTCATCATAAATCCAAGGAATTTCCCGGTCTAGACAGCGAAGGTACACTTGGCCGGGTTGAGTCTTAATCGGTGTTGCCTCATGATCTCAAAGCTCTGTCATAGATCTGCCGCATGATCGTGCATGCCCGCGCTCTTCACCAGCATGTCATCAATGTAGGCCTCCATTGTCTTGCCGATCAAGCTTCCGAACAGCGCATTCACCATTCGTTGATTGGTAGCTCCAACATTCCGCAGGCCGAACGAGATCACTCGGTAACAGTATAACCCATTCGGGGTAATGAACGCCGTTTTCACATTTCATCCTCCTCAGCCATCATAACTTGGTGGTATCCTTTAAACGCATCCATGAAGCTTAACAGCTCGGCTCTAGTCGTTTCGTCCACTATCTGATGAATGCTGGGGAAGGGGAATAGGTCCAACGGGCAAGCCTTGTTCAAATCGGTGTAGTCTAAACACATTCTCCAGGCTGGGGGCTTGGGGACCAGGACCACGTTCGCCAACCATTTGGGGTAATGGGCTTCCCGAATGTGCCCGGTAGCGGCTAAGGATTTTACTTCGTTTCGGACAAACTCTCGCCGGTCAGTAGAGAGATGCCTCTACTTTTGCTTTACCGGCCTCGACCCCGGTCGGACTGCCAGTCGGTGACAAATGGTTTGGCGGTCGATCCCCGGCATGTCTTCTGGGCCCCATGCAAAAATGTCGGAGTATTCCCGGAGAACGTTTATGATCGCCATCCTCAAGTCTACAGTTAGCGTCGTGCTGATCTTCACTGTTCGATCAGGTCGGGAAACAGATAGAGCAACTGCTTTGATTTCCTCCGACGGCTCGGGCTGCTCGACTCGATCATCATCCTTTCTCTTAGTAATGGTGTTCACCCTGGAAGTGCTGGCGTCTTGCTTTTGTACCGCCCTAACGTAACAACGTCTAGCCGACTGGGGGGTCACCTCTGACCGTGCCTACGCCTTCTAGGGTTTGGAATTTCATGCAAAGGTGTGGCATGGAGATAATCGCTCCGAGTTGAGAGATCCCCGGCCTCCCCAATATTACGTTGTGGACACAAGCCAAATCGACTACGACGAACTCCATCATTACTCGGAACACTTTTGGGATAGTCCCGACCTCTACTGGCAAGCGTACAACTCCTTCCAGGTGGATCAGGGCCCCCGTGAAGCCGGAAAGCGGGGTCCTGACGGGAGTCAGCTCGGACCGGTCTAATTGGAGTTTTCGAAAGACTTCCAAGTACATTACGTTGATGCTCGACCCGGTGTCCACCATGACCCTCTGAACGTCCACGCCGTTGATGTCTATGGTTACAACCAGAGCCTCGGTCGCATGATCAGTAGTGTTCGGCAAATCCCAATCTGTGAATACTATCGGTTCCAACTTCGGCCTCTTCTCGAGGCTAGCCTCTCCTATAACACCCCGACTCGGCTGTACCGAACAATCGGAGTAGTTACCGCCACACCTAGACTAAACCCAATCACATACAGATAGGATTCATTCTAGATGCACAGGCTAAAGATAAGGAACTGTACTATATCATCATGATCATCATAACTTGATATATATATATTCACGGCATCAACAAAAGAGTAGCTAAGCTAGCTACTAACAAGTACCAAAGTTTAGTTACAAACCACTGGGAGAGTTTGAGATAGACCCGACCCACTAGCCATCTTAGTACAAGCATGGCTACAAAAGATATATACACAAAAGGTCAGACTTGACTTCCCACCCTAGACACTACCTAGTCTAACGAGTGGTACACCGGGCCAGTGTAGGTGCCCCAAACAAGGTGCCACTCACCCTCGAACCAGGTGATGTGGTCCAGAAAGTTACAGGTATTGATATGCATCATCCACTCGTCATGATACTCCAGGGGACTTGGGTCCCACGGGTAAGGGTAGCGAACAACAAACTCGAGAGGATCACTATCGGGTAAAACCTAGCGAACAACAAACTCGAGAGGATCACTATCGGGTAAAACCTCTATGGGAACAAACTCGAGAGGATCACTATCGGGTAAAACCTCTATGGGGACAAACTCGAGAGGATCACTATCGGGTAAAACCTCTATGGGGTAGAACCCATAGGGATCACTATCGGGTAAAACCTCTATGGGGTAGAACCCATAGCTAGCCTGAATAATGTCTAGAGGGCACAACGGTTCAACAGGGACTGGTGACCAAATCGGTACCGCCAGTGAGACAGAAGTGGGCACAGGGTCGGGAGTACAAGTCAGCAGTGAGACAGAAGTGGGCACAGGGTCGGGAGTACAAGTCAGCACTGGAGGATCTGGAGCGTAAGGGTCGGGAGTACAAGTCAGCACTGGAGGATCTGGAGCGTAGCCGGGGGCGTACCAAGTCAGCACTGGAGGATCTGGAGCGTAGCCGGGGGCGTACGGGTCATCATCATCAGACAAAAACTGCATGTAATCATCGTAATCTAGAACGGGGAGCTCAAACTCCGACGGATCGGAGTCCGCTGGGCACAATGAAGTGTAGTTAGCACGACGGCTAAGTAAGGAAATCCATTGTCCCTCGAAAGTAAACAAAGGTTTCAAAAACAACATAATACTCAGAAACTGTAAACTTTACCCATCAGTTGCAATCTATCTACAATCAGATTATCAACAAAAGAAAGTATAGCATAGTATATGAGTGATATCAGCATATAACACTCTCATTTCCGAGAATTTCATCATTTAACTCAAAATAGTGAGTTCAACAACACACACACTATACTATTCAGAACTCGTGACATTTTATTCTTCAATCTAGTTACGGAGTAACTAGATTTTCATAGTTAGTAAAATTTTACTTAGTTTCCCCCTGGATAAGTGTAAGGCATACTTGGAATATTTTCAAGCACCTCGGGCCGCGGCACTCATGCCTCCCGCAGGTCAACATCTCAATAACTTTGGGGCCCCGGCTGATAAGCCTCCCGCAAAGTCAAACGTCTCAGTAACTTCCGGGCCCCGGCTCGCAAGCCTCCCATAAAGTCAAACATTTCAATAACTTTCGGGCCACAGCTCCCGCAGGCCTCCCGTAAAGTCAAACATCTCATTAACTTCCGGGCCCCGGCTCGCTAGCCTCCCAAGAAGTCAAACATTTCAATAACTTTCGGGCCACGGCTCCCGCAGGCCTCCCGTAAAGTCAAACATCTCATTAACTTCCGGGCCCCGGCTCGCAAGCCTCCCAAAAAGTCAAACATTTCAATAACTTTCGGGCCACGGCTCCCGCAGGCCTCCCGTAAAGTCAAACATCTCATTAACTTCCGGGCCCCGGCTCGCAAGCCTCCCAAAAAGTCAAACATTTCAATAACTTTCGGGCCACGGCTCCCGCAGGCCTCCCGTAAAGTCAAACATCTCATTAACTTCCGGGCCCCGGCTCGCAAGCCTCCCAAGAAGTCAAGCATTTCAATAACTTTCGGGCCACGGCTCCCGCAGGCCTCCCATAAAGTCAAACATCTCATTAACTTCCGGGCCCCGGCTCGCAAGCCTCCCAAGAAGTCAAACATTTCAATAACTTTCGGGCCACGGCTCCCGCAGGCCTCCCATAAAGTCAAACATCTCATTAACTTCCGGGCCCCGGCTCGCAAGCCTCCCAAGAAGTCAAACATTTCAACAACATTATCCAGAAATTAAGGTTTTCAAAACATTTTTTCTGTCCTTGGGTTTAATTAGTATATTCACGTGATGACTCAAGCGATCATTCTTATCCGAATATATCTCCAAAATACACATAGTTGTTAATGACTTTTCCCCATGAAATTCCAAGTGGCAAGGGTCACACTTGTTTCTTGAAAACACAATCTTTCCCCACATTAATGAACATAATGTAAAAAATAATATTTGAGCTTTCAAAAATTGACTCGGTTGCCCGTAGGCCTTCCAAGCATCATAACATTCGGGAGCAAAAACATCGGGGAAAAGTTCGGTCGAAAACGGCTCCGCGTCGCACGGGCTCGCGGTTACCGCAGCGGCGGACGCACGGCGGACGCGTGCGTCCGGGCGGCGTCCGCACGTTCGACATTGACGCCGAAAAACTGGGCGCCACGGACGCGCAGCGGACGCGCGTCCGTGGTTGCGTCCAGCCTTTCGGCCGTGACGCCGTAGTCTCGGACACCCGCGGACGTGCGTCCGTGGTGGCGTCCGGCCTCTCGGCCGCAACGCCGAAATCCTGGGCGCCGATGGACGCGCGGTGGACGCGCGTCCAAGGCTGCGTCCATCCGATTCTGCCAACTTCAGGCAGCAAAAACTGGGTTGTAACGCCCCGTTTTTCCACTATTTTCACAAGTATAAGCCTATATGGACTTAAACACAACATATACATGCATAAATTAACTATGAACATGCATACAAAAATTACCAAAAATCAAGGTGTAGTCTTTTGAGCCAACTTGTAGATCCATAAACTTAATACATAATTTTGACATAAAAATCCTAGTCACATAATTTACTAGCATTTGATCACCTTCAAGTGACTAAACCAACTTAAGGGATTCCTTACCTCCCAAGTAGATTTCTAAAACCGTAGAAAGATGATGATCTCTTCCTCCAAACTTTTCACCGAAGATCCTAAACAAAAATCACCATAATAACAACATTTTCATGAACTCTTAGCTTAAACTTAAGTTCTAGGAAGGATTTAACCGAACAAAACCAAAGTTTTTACCTATTATGGAGCACTTGAGTTGAAGAGAAAGCTAGGGAGTTCTTGGATCACAATGTAGAAGAATGAGGTTTTCTTCTTTTTCTTTTTCCTTCAAGAATTTCGAAAATGGGAGAGAGAGAGTGTGTGATGGGAAGTTGGCTTGAAGATTAAGAAACAAGTATGATCTTACCATACCTCTTATGACATTGCATTAATTAAATTACCATGTGGTGAAATAGGGTGACACTTGTCAACTCCCCATGGTAGATCTTGAAGAGTAGGGATTATTTTGCCAGTTTGGGATTAAATCAGATAAAGGTGCGGAGGATTATAACTTAATTCGGGAAAATTCTAACACCAAAATTATTCTAAAAATAATCTCGTCATTAACCACTAAAATCGGGAATTTTTCGGTCTCCCGCGAAATTTAGGTACGAAAGTCCGTAACAATTTCACTCTTACAGTCCATTTAAATTTCTCTTGAACTAAGTAGGAAGTTCAGGCTTAATTGTATCGTACTTAATAATCCATTTTCTAGGAAAATTCGAACTGTTAGTGAATCCTTAAAATTTTCGGTTCGTGACCGGTACGTAAATCGCAAATCCTTAAAATTTTCGGTTCGTGACCGGTACGTAAATCGCAGCTTATTAATAACTTAGTCAAAAAAACGGTACGTAAATCGCAGCTTATTAATAACTTAGTCAAAAAAAAATTCTTTTGAAGTACCGAGAGATCTTCTCATAAATGTCATAGCTTAAAAAAAAATATTTTCGAACCCTAACTTTGTCGGAAAACCGAGGGGTTACATCTTCGACCAAGCCGACGTGTAAGTCTCAAACCCAATTATGACGCTCCCCCGCGGTGTCACCACCTTCCGGTCCGCCGAAGATCACATGAATAACTTGTTTAGACCCGGTCGGGGGAGGCTCTCGATCCTGGTCGGGGTCCTTGTCCTTCTTGTCCTTGTTCTTCTTAAAGAATTTCTTCCACCCCCGTCGACCTTTCTTCTTCTTTTCTGCGAACTGAGCCAGCTCGCCGGTCTGCAGCAAGTCCTCGATTAGGCCCTTCAACACATGGCATTCCTCCGTGTCATGCCCCCGGTTCCGGTGGTACGCGCAATACTTGTCCTTCTTCGGGCCATCCTTAGATGGAGCAGGTAACTGGATCATATGACAACTTTGGGCGTATTGCAGTACTTTTGCCACCGGTCTACTCAACGGGGTGTAGATCGGATATCCGTCTCGGTCCTTTTGCCTTTGGTTATTGGGGCGTCGGTCTCTTTGATTTTGATCTCTCCTCGGTCCTCCTGTCTCCATCATCCTCTTGGCCGAGTTCGCCTCCATGGACGTGGCATGATCGACCACTCTGCGAATGGCGTCCTCATAGGAAAGGAGCGGTCGGAGGATTAGGTCCTGGTACAGATTTTCGGCCCGCAAGGACGCTAGTAACAAATTGATCGCCGTGGCATCGTCGATCGGATCGATCTCTGTCATCGCAATCTTCCATCTCTCGATGAAAACGGAGAGCGGTTCTTCCTCCCGCTGCTTAGCATTTTCTAGGTGGGTAAAGTGTTTCTTGACAGTTTTGGACATGGAGAATCTTTAAACGAACTTCCGGGCCAGTACTCAGAAATTGGAAATGGACTCTGTCAATGTGGAATAGAATGCTCGACACATGACGGCTTCCGATACCCCCATCATAAGCATGTTACCGTAATACTAGTTAACATGCTATTCAGGGTCTGATTGTCTGGCATAATCTTTATCACCGGGGATGCGTAAGTCAATGGGGTAGGGCTGGCTCATGATATCCTGAGTGAAAGGCGTCCGTAACAGGTTACTTGCCCGGTCAGTCGATCTATCATCACCTTGTTCTTGTTTCCATCTATTGAATTCAACGCGCACCTGATCCAGAATTCCGTGGGATAGGCCGAACGGACGGGCCTGATCTCGACGATGGTGACGGCGAAAATTGGATGAACTGTCCTCGCTGGAATCCCCGTCGCTAGCGGTCGGCAAGTCTAAACACATACGCCCTCCTTCAACAGCTCCTGACCTTCTCTGGACAGGGGGATCGATCCGATCAAAGGCGCTCGCCCTCGACTGGTCTTCACGATCGGCGGGGGGAACGGCCCCCGAACCGCTCAAGCGGGAGAGCGCCGGGCGACGCGTAGGAATCGGCTCGTGCAATCTGGACGATACTGGACGTCTCTCGGACTGAGTTCTTCGCAGCCCGGGCGTCGTAGTTGCGACGACTTCTATCGTAGTAGTCTCCAGTTGAGGAACCTGAGGTTGAACGGGCGGCATCAGTTGGAAAGGGAAAGACTGAGCGTACGGCTGCGGGTAAAAACGTGGTGAACTAGCCCACCACTGCATGTTTGGATCCATCGGCTACGCGGGGTATTGATAGGGGACCGGCCCGACCGGGATAGGGAATGCCTGGGGTTGATCAATGATGTTGACCGGTTCAGGGTTTGGTGCCCCATCCATGTTGTTCGGCTCGTCGCGGGAGCTGAGTCGGGATCGTAGATCTGATTGTGCCTCCTGCTCCAGGTTGGCAGCGGCGAAATAGTCCATGTAAGGGTACATGGTCGGAGACCGAAAAATGGAAAGCGCGGTGGTCAGCTTCTACACTTCGGTCCCCACAGACGACGCCAAAAATGATATAGTAAAATACGGGTGTACGATTGGAATACTCTGTATTAATACTAAAGCGGGTACAAGTAGGAATACCCTATACAAAACCGGTCTACGTGACAGTGGGTCAGAGGTTCCCGGTCTCTTTGACTATTCAGAAGGTAAAACAGCCAAAAGTCCTATGCGTGTCGAACATGCACCGGTCCATGTAACAGCCCAATTGCTCGGTAGTCAGGTGTTAGCCTCGGATAAGCTAAGGTTCCAACCCAAAATAGGGTACTATTGTAGGTCGGGATGATAGTTCGACCAGTCTGTAGAGACCAGGATAACGACGGGCTCTTAGAGAACCAAAAACACACCCCCGGGGGCGGAATATAGACCGGGAGGTCGGTACAAAAAGACCGTGATTTTATCCCTATCAATTACACTTGTGTAAGAAACCTTATGGCTAATTGTGGACTCAATTAGTGGCTAGTCGTGGACTCGACTAACAAATTGATTCGTGGACTCGAATCAATCTTCTTTTCTTCAACCTTAGATTTAGGTTCGTGGACTCGTTCTTGAATCGAAGGAAACTAGATCTGACTCTAGTTGATTGAAGATTGCATCATCGAGGTACTTGAAGCTACCATGAGATTCTTCTAAGTCTTTGAGGATTCGGTACTAAGGGTTTCTCGTGAGGTCTAAGGTATTTCGATCCATCTCTATCCTTGCATTGAGAGCTTCCTTGGGACAATACTCCATCTTTATTTGAACCTTGGACAAGGTTCATATGAATTTGGTATCAGAGCCTAGGTTTATCTCATAATCATTACAAATTTGGTTCCTAGGTTATATATATATATATATATATAAAAGCATCATTCCTATCTTACTTTTCATTTCTTATATACATCAAAAAAACCCCAAAAAAATTATGGTTCTAAACCCACCTCAAATATTAGAGCAAAAAATAGATGATATCCTTTGCCATGGAATGGTTAAGCACTCAAATAACTAATCTGGAACAACACCCTTTGCAAGTCCAACTGCCACTCTATACTAGGGGAAACATTCATGGAATGGGATGCCTTATCATTATCAACTCAGATCGTTGTATGAATTTGGCTAGTGCATCCATGGTGGACTACCTTAAGTTACCTCTTATCGATCACCCCCAACCATATATTCTTATTGATTCAGGGGATGTGAGAGTGACTAAATAAGCTTTTATTCCTTTTTGTATTGGCAAGTATTATGATGAGGTTCTATGTGATATTGTGCCAATGCGTACTACACATGTTTTGCTTGGAAGGTCATGGAAATCTAATAGACATTTTTACTATAATGCACTCAACTACACATGCAATGTCACCTACAATAGATTTATACATATGCTTAAACCTCTCCTTCCAAAACAAGTAGAAGAAATTCAACTGAGGTTGAAGCAAGCTCTCAAACTAGCCTCGAAGAAAGAAGAAATCAAAGAGAGCAAAGTGGAACCTCTATGTTTGGAATTGCAGTCGCCACTCCAATCCTCTAACACAGTCTGTAGCTAAACAAAGGGACCACAATCAATGATACAATTGAAAGGACCAGCCAGGGTGTCAAAGTGCAACCTCGCTTGGTAACAAAAAAGGATAGTAAGCAAAAGAAAAGAAGGATAAAGTTAATTGGAGCAACTCATGTCAAGCATGTGACACCCCAACCTTTCACAAGCCGAGATAGCTAAACTTTAACACAAAAGCTGCTTATCTCAACTATCAAACACAACATAGCGGAAGCGATTTATAACCTAAGGGGTATCATGCCACATCTAGGTAAGAATAACACAGCCTAGATGCACAGGCTATCCAAAATCTGAAACTGCATAGTGTATAAATCCTCAAAACATTGTCATCATAACAAGAATCTAACCAAGAGTATATAATCTCAACATCGGCACACAAGCCCAAAACACAAAGTCTAAACAATGTAAGTTAAGTCTAAGCAGCCTCATA
Organism: Ipomoea triloba; assembly: GCF_003576645.1. NCBI lineage: Eukaryota > Viridiplantae > Streptophyta > Magnoliopsida > Solanales > Convolvulaceae > Ipomoea > Ipomoea triloba. Next base: position 9,687,864 of record NC_044929.1, on the reverse strand, counting down.
TCGGTAAACTCTAACGCGCTCTCGCTTAGACTTATTCCATACCTGGAAAACATGTAAGAAACCATTAGCAAAAGACTGCTAAGCAACCACCATTCACACCCGTGATAAACATACATATACCCATATAGAATATACACACCAACAAACTGTTCAGTATTTAAATCGGATACTCAATAACAACACGCTAAATAAGCAATAAACCAAGGATGTTCCAACAATACCAATATCCAACCGAATTGCACAAGACAACAAGTCTATAACGGAATATCAACCGAATCATAAACTCAACCGAATACTCACAAGAAACAACCAAACCGCAATATATCAAGGAATAACCGATAACCAACGAGATACGATACAACTCAAGAATCAAATAAGGAACTAAACGGACTTCAAACCAAGGATAAGCACAAAACCTTAACCTCCAACCAAAGTACCATCCCTCATACCAATCATCAAATCTAAAGTTAGTTCACAGAGGCAAAAGCCGAAACACAAAGGCAAATGGTGCCCAAAACACAGAGGCAAATGATGCCCAATCACAGAGGCAAACGGTGCCCAATCACAGAGGCAAATAGTGCCCAAAACACAGAGGCAATTGATGCCCAAAGCACAGAGGCAATAATGCCCAAAACACAGAGACAAATAGTGCCCAAAACACAGAGGCAAATAATGCCCAAAACACAGAGGCAAATAATGCCCAACACAGAGGCAAATAATGCCCAATCACAGAGGCAAAGAATGCCCAATCACAGAGGTAAATAATGTCCAAAAGATACTCAAAGATCCACCACTCCATATCCAAACTCAGATTCAACCCAAGAACAATCCACTCACAGTGTTCATCTCAGATTATGAACACAACCAACTCCCAGAGAATATAATCAAGGAACCAACCAACCAACAGACTCCCAAAATGGACCAAGAGATATGAATAAACACTCCAGAATCATGGTAAAATACTCCACAAAATATCCCAACAAAATCAAAGGTCAAACAACCAGACAACAGATCACAAAACAACTCACTAGAACCAGAGTCCCTACTGAACTGGCGGAACTCCCAGACGGAACCACCTTCTCCGCCACCCCCTTCCGTAAGAAGGAGACGGAGCTCCCTGGCGGAAGACTCGCCCCTGCCACCCTTCACCGCTATCCACTTGCGGAAGACTCCAGCGGTACACATTATACCGTTGGGGTACTCCGCAAGGGCAAACCCAACACTTAGCTCACAGACTCAAATCAGAATACGCAATGTTCATTCCAGAATACAAAAATAGGATCAGATTGCCCAAATTACACCTCCTAGAAGCCAAATAAACATGGAATCCATACCAAGAAATGTTCATAAACATCAAGATGCAAAGGATCAAGAACACAAGTTCATAAATCCATCAAAATAACTCACAGACCAACAAAGAATAGGCTAAGCAGTAAAGATTTCCACAAGATTCCAATACACCAAATAATATTCATAGATCAAGAGTGTAAAATAGGTTTTAGTGGACATGATGGTTACCTTTTGGAGCACACTTCAACCAAGAAATCCTAAAAACTCCTTACAAAGCATCACCTCCACCTTGATCATCTTTTTCCCAAAAAGATCCCCAAAAGAACACCATAAGAACTTATATAAAGATTATGAAAATAATGATGCAAAGCATATTCCTAAAGATAAACACTTACCCAAGCCTTATCAATCCTAAAAGAGCAACCTTGATCTTGGATCTTGAAGAAGGAAGTGTAGGATTTACTTAGGGTTCTTTAGAGGTGAAAGGAGTAGGATGGAAATGCATTTGCAGGAAAGGGAAAAGAATGATAGGGTTGCAAGTACAAGACTTTTATATTAGGAGGAAAGATCATTACATATATCATATATGTATCATACTAGGGTAAAGACATTAAATAATGGGCCCTTATAAGAATGTGTCTCACATTATTTATTATACTACTAGTTAGTAGGAAATTAATCCTTCAAGAATAAATACATTGGGCCATTATAAAGAAATGCTCTTACATATAGAAATTGTAAGGATCCAATTTGAATAAATCCCTCACAAGAATTAAATCAAGAATTGGGCCTTTAGAATAAATAATTAATTCCGAAATAGGATATATATATATATATATATATATATATATATATATATATGTATGTATGTATGTATGTATGTATGTATGTATGTATGTATGTATATCAATTGGAAAGATTAAGCCCAATTAAATCAAATAAATTACCCGGTGGAAATAATTACCGGTAGGGGTGGGCACGGGTCAGGTTCGGGTTCGACCCGTGGCTAATTTCGGGTACCCGAAATTTTCGGGTTGGGATTTTTGGTACCCGAGCCCGAACCGAGATATTAACAATCATCTTCGGGTTCGGGCTTATCGGTTCGGGCCTGCATCGGGTTCGGGTGCCTATACCCGAATTTTTTAAATATGTTAATTAAAATAAAGAAATCTAAGAGTTTAAGTAGCTAAATGGATTACAATTTTGTAAAATCATAATTTCAAAATAAAGTAATTATTACAACCCATCAACTTTAATAAAATTACAACAATTTACAAATCTAATATTCTGTTATTAAGAACATGAAACATCAATAACGATAACACATAAAATTGAAATTTAATAGGTGAAAATGCAGATGCTTGGCAACTTGAGTGAATCATCTATCTATCGATATATATATTGTAGTTCGATCCTCTATAGGTATTAGTTCCATCATTGAATTTCATATTTGATGCAATAAAGAGAAATTAACAGTTAGATCAATATAATTTCAATTCCCTTCAAATGAGAAGAGGGGTTAAGATCAGGGGATAAGATCAAATCTAACATATTAACACACAGTTGATATCAGCAGACCTAACCACACAGGCATAGTAAAAAATTTAAGAGTTTAAATAATTAAAAGAGGAAAGGGATATTGGTAGTTGTCCAGTTGCATGCAGGTACATGCACTATATTGCCTATGAAACAGACAAAAAGTAACAGAAATGATGGGTGATAAAAATTTTGGCTGGCCTGTGAGAAATAAAAGCCAAGTCAATAGTTAAAGATTTCAGCATATCTCATCTCTAGTAATAAAGAAAGGATGCAGGATGATGAGTCTCATACAAATAATATCACCTATCTATCTATCTTTGCACAATACAATCGACTGCAACTTTATTTGAGAAACATTTAATTTTGAACTTGAAAGCAAACACAAAAAGACTATTAAGAATTTCCTTTGACAACCTAAGTTACATAACATTGACTGCAAATGCAATTAAAGATCATTTAGGACAAATCTCAAAAAAATACATCATCATCACCATTCACCACCTCATACATCTATTTATATATGTATTCACACATACACATATGCATGAGTACAAAACTACCAAATTATCCCAGACAACAAAATCAAACCTACAATATTCAGTGAACTCACTGAATACTACCAACTAAAAATTTACAACAAAAAGATTTTTAAGAAATAAACACCAAAATTTTTCAGATATTGATACAAAGAATTGCACTATTATAATTTATAATTTTATATGAACTCAAAAAGTATTTTAAATGCATTCATACAGAATTCTGAGTTAGCATAATTTCAAAATCATATGTATATACAAATATACAATGATACAAAGAACTTCATTAAAAACTCCAAATCTTCAATATTTATACATACCTTATCTCCCAAATGATGTCTTAAAAACCGCAGAACCATACATTCTCATTTCACCCTAAAATGAGAATTCACAAGTATTAACAGTTCACAATTTTTGTCATAAACTTCAAGAATATACTATTCAACAATATGACAGTATATTCACAAAATCACATTTATTCATTAATTTAAAAAATTCATAAAATTCAAGAATTAAGACTTTAACAATTATTAGTATATTCATAAACTCATAACACAATTAACACAAAATTAGAACTACACAAAATTTTAATTTAAACTCTAATTTTAATGGATACATTAACAAGTTTTCTGTAAATGAATTATAGTTAACTTTAGTTTTCTAGAAAAAAAAAACCAACTAATTAAAAAATCCTGGAAAAATCATAGTTAAACCAAATTTTCTGTAAACAAAATTGTAGGACCAAGTGACCAACTATAATTTCTGAAAAAAATCTTAGTTAAACTAATGCAAAGAAAACATTTTAAAAAAACTTTAAAAAAAACGAAAATAGCAAACTAGCAGAGTAGTAGTAAATTACCTGTCACTCCTGTTAGATTTTCATGGCTAGTCACTGAAGAAGCTAAGGGCATATCTCTGGATCTAGGGTTTCCTGTGTGAAAGAATAATCAGAATATGAGTATGAGTAGATAAAACTCAAAAAGTGTGATGTTAGAGGAGACTTACCGGTAGGCGAGAGTCGACGGTGAGAACCTGAGAAGGAGTCGAAGTCACTGTCTCGCGAAAAGGGTGAAGTGGCGGAGCCGGATCGGAGTGGCTGAGAGGGTCAGAACACCATAGGGGTGAGAGGCAGAGTGTCGGAGACAAAGAGACTTCGGCGGTGGTGTCTGGATGAGAGGTTTGAGGTGAGGCGGAGATGGTGTCTGGATGACAAGGTGAGGTGAGGAGCGAGAGGCGTGAGGCGCAAATGAGATGAATGCCTTCAACCCTAACATATATTTCCTTTATATACTTATATATATTTCGGGTTTCGGGTCGAATCCGAAACTCAAACGGCGAACCCGAAATCCGATCCGACAACATTAATTTGTGTTTGTAATTTTGCGGGTTTGACCCGTTTTGGCTCAAATCCGACCCGATTCGAGTCAAATGGGTTGAACCCGCGGGTTTTTCGGGTTGGACCCGATTTATGCCCAGCCCTAATTACCGGTCTCAAGGCTTGAACGAAATTACGGGGTGTTACAAAGCATCCCAAGAAAAAGTTGCATGAGCGTGATAAAGCACAAAGTGAGCTTACTTATTTGTCTTTCATTGAAGATTTGGATTCGATGACGAATCCTTTTCAAGAAGGGGAAAATAATAGGAACCGGCACACATGGACCCCAATAAGAGTCCATAGTGTGCTCATCACAAGGCCCATCACTGCATCCTTAAAGCATCATTGGTGGAAGAAACAAGAAAGCCCAAGAAGAATTCCATTTGATAGATCAAAGTATTATAGTGGCCCGTTTCAAGTTATATCATGGATTGGAGACAACGCTTATAAGGTTGATCTTAGAGGAGAATACAGTGTCTCTTCTACTTTCAATATTTCAGACTTTTCCCCATATGATTGCACAGATTCGAGGACGAATCCTTTTCAAGAAGGGGAGGATAATGTAACCCAAACTACTGAAAATCCATTAAGAGTACCAATTGGGCCAATCACAAGATCTAAGTCTAAACAATTAAGACAACTCTTCATTGGTTATGTTCAAAGATGGTGGAAATCCAATTCAAGCCCAATTGTAAAAGATGTAGAAGAACTCAAGGCTTTTTATAATTGTTTAAGTGCTGATTTTGGGGATTAAGTTACGCCCAAATCAGCCCTATTATTTTTGGTATCTTTACTTGCTTTATAGATTAGGTTTGGGATTCTTTTTCTTATTGTATTTAGGATTATAATGATGTCCTTATACCTATAAATAGGGCACAATCATATCAGTCTAATGAAAGCTTTCATTCAATAAAATTCTTAAGTTTTTCTTTACACTTGTGTAAGAAACCTTATGGCTAATTGTGGACTCAATCAGTGGCTAGTCGTGGACTCAACTAGCAAATTGATTCGTGGACTCGAATCAATCTTCCTTTCTTCAACCTTAGATTTAGGTTCGTGGACTCGTTCTTGAATCGAAGAAAACTAGATCCGACTCTAGTTGATTGAAGATTGCATCATCGAGGTACTTGAAGAAGCTACCATGAGATCCTTCTAAGTCTTTGAGGATTCAGGACTAAGGGTTTCTCGTGTGGTTTAAGGTATTTCGATCCATCTCTATCCTTGCATTGAGAGCTTCCTTGGGACAATACTCCATCTTGATTTGAACCTTGGACTAGGTTCAAATCACTATACCCATTTGAGTATTATGTTGGGTATGGGTGCAATTTCCATTTCTAGCTCCAATTGAATACAATACATTTTTTATGCTTAGTGTATCTTTAAAAACAAAATAGAGTCTAAGTTGCTCTACTCTTTGACATTAAATTAATTGAAATGTTTGTATTTGCATTTCATTTTTCTATGTCACCCCAAGTAAATCCTCCATAGATCCATCCGAGTATTCTCATATCCATAAAGATCGCATTATGAATATTTTGCTTCTTTGACAGTTAGCATCCAACACAATAATATAACCCCTAATTACTGTGCTGCACAACTTTCCATTCAACTTCAGAGCCACATAAAAGGCCTATGACACTCATCCACTTCACCCAACAAAGCTTAATTCTATGATTTAGATCATTGTTCAACTTTCCTCATGGAGAATACATTCAATTTATTATTCCATCACAATATATAGTATTTGCTATGAATAATGTAAAATGTTATTTCAAAGTAATTTGCAATGAGGATTAGAGGTAGGTGAAGGAATTTGGGATGGATTAGAAACATAAGTTGGTCAACTTTAATGGGACAGTGATTGAGAGTATATAGATTTTGATAACACTAACTCTTTAGGTAATTGTTGAATCACATAGACACATCTATCACAAGGACTGAAGGCTCAGAAAAAATTCTTAGGGGAAAACTTGTTGTCTTGTCTTTACCTTGAGTAGTATGTTTGTTTTATGCAAAGTGAAGCTTATTTAATGGTGGTTATAATATTGCTTATTACCATTAAATATTTTAATTAATGAAACCATTAATATTAATATGGTATTCATTTATGAATCCTGAATTGTTTCCAATTAAGTTCATGTGACAATGTTCCAATTAAGAAAATATTATGGACATTATCATTTTCTTGACATTTTTCGGGCTTCAAATTTTATTAAGTTTCAAAATTATATTCGAAAATGTTCCTACAGTGAGCGGTTTTAACTATTGTTTTTCATATTTAGTTTCCTATTTAATGTGATAATATTATTATGGTTATTTATTGTTTTTTTTTTGGATTATTTGCAATTTTTTCATTAATGATAATAATATTATTAATTGGGTTATGGAGAGTGATTTTGAATTAATTCAGTAATTTTTAAAAAAAAAACATATTTGCTAGGCAATTGACTATTGCCATTTATGCCATAATTCATTTAGTTCTTTGAATTATGATTTTAGTTCTTATTACCCATATTTGGTTAAGTATGAATAAATTAATATTTGGTGTAATTTCATACTCTTTAGATAGTTTTATGCATTCAATCACATTAAGTGCATAATATTAAGTTTAATTATGCAATTTTGGGTTTGTTTGGGTTACAAATGACAATATATACTTTTGGTTAGATATTACTTCATTATTCAAAACTTTGGGTCTCTTTTGGTTTGGAGTCATTAGAGTTTGAATATTAAGTTTATACTTTGTAAACCCATATTAAAATTGTTTTATGTTGCAATTTGTTAAGAATATATGAGTTTAATAATGCTTAATTTTATGCATATTTGTCATAAAAATATATTCTGTTTTAAATTATGCAATTTTATTATTATGCCTTTAGCAATGCATAAATTTAGAATGAAATTATATTAAGTAGTGCCTGAATTTAAGCACATTTAGTCCGTTAATTTAGTTCACCATTTTTAGGCTTTATTCATATGTGAACTATTCAGTTTTGGATTATACCGTATAGTTTTTTGTTTATACCCCAAACAGTTATACATTATGTATATATGAATCGGGGAGGCATACTAATTTTATGGTCATGACTTAAGAACATGTTGGCCACTAGTCTCCTTAAATTGATACTATCTAAAGAGTTGGTCTTTAGTGAGGTTTTGTTTTACCAACTTTCCTAGGGTATATACATTTGAAATCCCATCATGATTTGGTATAATTTGTCAAAATCTTAAGTATTTCTTGCAATGTGATTTGATTTCAGTTCATTAAAGAATAGTCATACCATCTTTAATTTACTGAAGTCTCTTAAGTTTTCAATCTTGGTTAATTAAGGAATAGCCACAACATATTCAACTACCTAAGATTATTAAGTTTTGATATTATAATTTTAATTTGGTTGGGGAGTAGCCACAGCATTATTAATCAGATTAAATTATATATATATCTTTATCTTAATCACATAAAGATTACGCAAGGATTTGATAAATGTCTAGTGGTCTTATAATTTTAATTTGGTTGGTGAGTAGCCACAACGTAACATCCTTTAATCAGTTAAAATTATATATTGAGCGGTTTATTTTGATCACATAAAGTTTTAGACATATAAGTTGTGATTAATTGTATGTAATATGATGGAATTTAGCCTACAGGAAATTTCATTATATTTGTATAATTAATTAGGATGAAATACTAGACTACGTTCATAATTTAGCCCACAAACAATTATGTATTGGAATGTAGTTTAGTAGTTTTATTAGTGATGATAGAAATAAATCAATTTATTTACTTTATATTTTTTTGTAAATAATTTTCAATTCTATCATGAAGTTTAATTTTATGATGTAAACTTTGGATCATATTTCTTGAATTACGTGCCCACGGGGTTAAGGAAAAGCAACTTGATTTCTTTAAGTTTTTTTTTTATCATAATGGTTGTAATGAATCTTATTAAATTAAAACTTTAGCCCACATGCAAGTTTTATGTCACTTGATTCTTCAACTCATTTGATAATTGTTTCATCATAAATAAAAATTTTGAGTTGGTTCTAATTGAGTAAAACTTTAGCCCACAGGCAAGTTTTATGTCTCTAGATTCTTCTGGCTATTTTATGTCTCTAGATTCTTCTGGCTATTTGATAATTGAGATAAAATATTATCATAAAGGGTTTCTTAATTGGATTTAATAGAATTAAAATTTTAGTCTACAAGAAAGTTTTATGTCAATAAATTCCTCAACCCATGAAATAATAATTTGATCACAATTTCTTAGAATTTGTAAATTCAATCCAATTATAAATTCTAAGTTTCATGGTTTGCATTGGCAAAACATGTATTTAGTTACTTCCCAAAATTTAGCCACTTTTATTAATTAATCCATGAAAGCTTACTTAGTTTTTTAGACTAACTATAGTAAGTTACGTGACATGATATATATACTTGTTTTGGATTCCAAGAATAAAATGTATCTTTTGAGCCAAATTCTAACTTGGTTTTGGAAGGTGTATTTTTTTGTTTTTTAGTATGTTCAACTGTGGTGGGGAATTACATCTTCATTATTTAGTTGGACTTTAATTGGAATAAAATAGCATTGATTATTTAGTATGCCAACTAATGGTGGGGAATTCTATCTTCATTTATTAGTTGGTCAAATCAATTATGAGTGTGTATATCATTAATTTTGCTGAAGAACAGTGGGAGTGATCATTTAGAAAAAGAAAGATCATTAAGATGCTCCACTAAAGATTATGGATTTAATTATTGTCTTCATACATCCTAATGCAAATTGGATTGTATATCAAACACCAAGTCCATGCAATTCCACAAGTATTAATCTTGTATTTGTTCATATAAATTCATAAGTTCAAATTATTAAACATTTGGTTGTGCAACATATTTATGAAAATGTTATAACAATATTAAGGAATTTATTAGAACAAAATCATCTAACTTGTGGTGGACTGTCATTCTTTAGCGTTTAATAGAGCCTTTAGTTTCTTCAAAATTGATCATGGGCCATTATGGTATGTAAGGCTCGAAAACAATTTTGTGAGACATAAAAGTAAGACTCATAATGTTTAGTTCATTTTTAAACTGGATATTGAGATTATTTGGGAAGTTATGGTGTACGTTTAAGATTCCAAAAATATGGACTTAGAGATTTTTTGCTTGTTCTCTAAGTTATTGGAATGCTTCTGTGACTTAACTATCTTTTGGCTATTTTAATGAGTGTGAGTGATAGACGTGGCAACTCCAAGCTCTTAGCTGTTAGAGGTAGTGTTTAAGTTCAGTTATAAAGAAGCCATGGAATACAATTAGCATTATGCTAACGTTAAGATATCTCTATTTAAGGCATGCTTTTAAGGATTTTAGAGATCATACAGTGTACTCTTTTGTACAAATGTTTTGGATGGTTTCTTCTCTTCAGTTGTGCACATAATATATATTTTGAGAAACATCCATTAAGATACCGAGAATAAACATTGGTTTTGTTCATGAAGGACCTAAGTTGGAGAATTAAAATGCATGTGACCATAATGGATACTACTCTCTCAAATAGAGGACATGTCACTATGATTCGCGTGTTTTGTTCTTTGATGAGGGTTGTGTTAGTACTTGCACCAAGTGGGAGAATGTAAGATTTTCCCTAATAATATATATGTATTATATATTAGGACCTTAATTAAGTGGTGCAAGTTAACCAGGCTTATTAAGTAGTTTGGTTGATTGTCAAAAAAAAAAGTAGTTTGGTTGGACTGAATAACTAGTAATTGTTATTCAACCAGACTCTGTGCCTATATAAACCTGAATTGATGGGATATAGGATATATTCATTATGTAGCACATTCAAATATGGTACTCATACTGTTCAGTAGATACCAATACACCATCTAGGGTTCTGAGTCAATTATGAGCCAAATATGGCTAATGGTCTACCGTTCAAGAGGCATCACGCATCAACTATGGCTGGAGATCAACACTACTTCCGCTTCCGCTACTACGAGGTCAGGTTTCTTATAAACTATTCTGTATGGTTAGATTATTTTATCTAACATATTGCACGTATCATTTCTAGGCTTATATGTGCATCATAAAAGTTTGCTTTTCAATACCTAACAACAAAGAGAGTCAAATGTTTCTTTTTAATGACGTGGAAAAGCATATAAGACTTAGGGGTCGTTTAGTAACTTGGAAAAATAGAGGATTTTCCAAAAAAAATGGAGAATTGAAGAAGTCGAAAAATGAAAATTGGAGAACTTGTTTACTAAATTTATTCTTCCGATTTCAATCTCATCTCCATTCTTCTACTTCTTATACAATTTTGGAGATATAAGAAAAGGTATTCTCCAAATAGAGAAATGGATTGCACGGGTGGACAGTGGACGCGGGGGCATACTGCGCTAGGTCGCGGGTTTTATTCATGCTTGCGTGTGCCTCTTCTCTTCCCTATCATTTTCCTTTTCTCCCTCTCTTTTTTCCCCCTCTCTTTTTTTTTCCCTTTTCATTTCTTTCTTCTTCTTTGTCGTTGTTGTTGTTGTTGTTATTACTATTAAATAATTAATAATAATAATAATAATAATAATTATTATTATTATTATTATTATTATTATTATTATTGCAAATTGCAAATTATTTCTTCACTTTTGTATTTTCAGATGCAATTACAAAATCTGAATATGGATTTCTTATGCCTCTACAATTAATGATATTTATTTTTATAAAATGTATGCTTATTGGTGTATTGAAATTATTATTATTATTATTATTATTATTATTATTATATATCCAAATTTTGGGTTACATTAATAAATACAAATTGAATAAATATTCAAAAGACAGAAATAGAACTATATTTATTGGTATATACACACAATGAAAATGGACAAGATTACAACAATAAATGTTGAAGGACAATATTGTATTATTATTATTATTATTATTATTATTATTATTATTATTATTATTATTATTATTAGAGAATGAAAAAACTGGAGGAATAGGAAATGAAAATTAAAAAATTGGAAAATTAGAAAACTAGAGAAATGGAAAACTGGAAATGAAAAAACAGAGAAATGAAGTAAATGACCCCGTACGTTTTGTCATTTTATGTTTTATGGGACAAATAAAATTGGGTCAAATGTTGCATATAATATATCTTCACTAGCATAATCACCCTGTGAGATTCTAGAGATGCATATTACTTGGAAAATCTACTGTCTGACATGGTTCATTGTCATCTTTTTCTCGATCTTGAGGGATGCTCTATAAGATTGTGAGTAAAAAAGTGTATAGTTTTGACTATGTTATCATATAGTATAAGCATTTGTATATGGATTGGTGCTTCTCTTATCTACCTAAATAATGCCAAAAGTTGTGTGTCACGTATAAGATTAATGTTGTGGGGCTTCAAAGGCAACCCCATTAATGGTGGAAACAGAGGTATCTCCGGGAATTCCCAAGGAAATTGTCGTTATGCATAAGTAAATAATCTAGGACATAGGACTAGATTATGTAAATAATCTGGGACAGAGGACTAAATGACCAAGAATTGTGCAAAATGTAAGAGTTTTTCGTGTCTTGATTTTATGCTTATGTGAATAATATGCAATGGTTCACTAAGAATTATGCAAAACATTTAGCAGTCCTTTTATTAGGTTGAACTGACTGCATCAAAATGTTGTGCATCAGGTGATATGCAACTCTAAGTGTGATTTACATGATTCTCCCTCGAAACTCTTGGTCTAGGTGCAGTGCAAAATGCATCATATTTATGAAGGCGGCAATTGAGTCGCAGATGCCTTTGAAAATGAGAAAGTGAAAGTGCCGTCTTGGCTGCTTCTTTGCTCTGTCATCTTACCCTCAATTCTCTCTCTCTCTCTCTCTCTCTCTATATATATATATATATATATATATATATATATATATATATATATATATATATATATATATAAGACTTAAGGGTTCGGATTAAACATTAATTAATGTTTTTATAATTATTAGTCCATATTAGATTGATCAGTTTAGACAAATAAATATAAAAGCATAAGTAAAAGAAATGAACTCGGACACAAGAAATGACTACGCAGTTCGGAGCTAAAACTCCTACGTCTGTGGGGCTACTCAGCATTCGCCCAATCCAGTAGATGATCACCAAGGTTACAATAGTTAGAATATATGCCCAAACATACAATGATCCTAAACCAACACAGTCTTTATCATCTACACTTGAATTGGTTAGCTGCAAGCTGGGAATTCTTCAATAATCTTCAATCACGACTCAACATCAAAGACACCATCAAAGTGACATTAATTCATCAGCATAATACTCTTAGTGTTCGCGTGAGAAGCTCTGGATTATAATCTTGGAGTGTGTGAATTAATGAGCTTCAATTCCATCCTTTATATAGCATAGAAATCCTTAACAACCTTCACCAAAGTAGCAGCAGAAAATCCTTAATTAAATGAGAGTTACTTAACCTTTAAATCTGAAATAATATGATATCCACATAAAATAAATCTTTGAGACTAATTCTGTTTGACAGTGTTTGACTGCATCCTGTATGAGACAGATTCCGCTGAAACAGTCCATCTTTCAGCAAAGCTAAATATCCTGATTGACGGTCCAAAACCTAAAATAACATAATATAATCCAAAGTGTATTTTGACAAATAATTAAGCCAATAAAATGGACCGTGTATCATTTGTAAACTTACAATATATATAGGAAAGGGTTCCCTGCGAAGAAAACTTCGCGTGCGGTAGTGCAGTTAACACACAAAGGACGCACCTTAAGTGTAGAAATGACACACATAACCTTAAGCATTAAAATGACGCATCTTAAGTACACAAAACACGCACCTTAAGCACACAAACAAAACACTTTAAGAAGGAAAACCGCGCACCTTAAATTTCAACAACTAATGCACCTTAAACACACAATTCACGCACCTTAAGAAAGAAAACCACGCACCTTAAATTTCAACAACTAATGCACCTTAAACACACAATTCACGCACCTTAAGAAAGAAAACCACGCACCTAAAGAAGGAAAACCACACGCTTAAAGCCTTAGGCCGACGCACCTTAAGTTTCATCAACTGACACACCTTAAGCCCACAACACAAAACCACGCACTTTAAATTTGCCCTAGATGGAAAAAGACTAAATTGCCACCGCGTTTCTTTTTTAATTCTTGTTAATCCTGGACGTTGATATTGACAAGATCAATGGCTCTCATCTCACTGCACAATCGCATCTCAAGTAGCCAACCACACGAGAACTCATTTCTATGCATATATCACTAGTACAAAACATATCATAAATATAGGATTATTTGCGTCCGGAGTTTCAACTCCGGACGCGTAAAGTGATGCGGTGGCATTTTTATAATTAAAATATCTACTATTTAATTATTATTATTATTTTTAGCAGACAATCTGCGTCCAAAGTAACTACTTCGGAGTTCGGACGTAGGTGCTCCCTAGAGTGTAACCAGCTACGTCCGAAGTTCCTACTTCGGAGTTCGGACGCAGCTAGTTACTATTTATTACTACCTCCGTCTCAAATTGGTTGTCTGGTTCGTTTAACGAGGCTTGATTGAAGTAATTTTTAATCCAATTTTTCATATTATTAATTTTAACATTAATATATATAATTTATATATTTAGAAACTACATTAAAAGTACTATTAAACACAAAAAATTAAATTTAAAAATAATAAAATATTACTAAAGAAAATAAAATTAGACTTTTATTTTTTATTTTTTTGAAATAATATCATTTTTTATTTAATTTTTTTTAGATAAAATGTTTTGAAATCGCGCAGATCTGGCTTCACTTTCACCATTGCCGCACCACCTTCCCCACACCCATCGCCGAACCACCATCGCCTCCCGTCTACAGCCACCGCCGCCGTCCACAGCAGCATCCCCCGTTGCCTCTCGCCTCATGCCATCGACACAGCCACTAGCCGCCGTCGCCTGACGCCCTCGCCCCTGATGCCCTCGCCCCTGCTGCCCTCGCCGCCGGCATTGCCTCGGCCTCCTGCTTCGCCGCCGGAATAGCGCCTGCTCGCCGTCGACACAGGTACGTTTATTTCGTTTTTTATTTTATTTATTTGTTTAATATTTTAGAAATTTTGGTTATCGTTTATTTTAGTTTTGATTAATTGCTTGTTATTGTATATGTTAGGTATTACTGGCTTATGCTGATACTCTATTTGCTTCTTGCTTGGAACTGTATTCTCTGGGCTGGGGCATTCCTTAGTAAATGGGGTGAAATTGGCATATGAAGCATGGACTGAAGGTATAATAACAGTTCGGAGATGGACTGAAGATTACAAGCAATTTCTGTCATCAATGATGGCTTCAAATGACAAGGTCAAGGATCCTTTCATGAAGGTATAATTCTTTTAACTGTTATTTGAGTTGAAACTTGAAAAGTGTTTTTACAGTTGAATAATCTTTGTGTGTGAGATTTTACTTTTGCAGGAAATGAGGGAGTACTACAATGTGATGTAGAAGAACGCATGATTTAGAAGAACACATGACTGTAAATTAAAGGTATTAGTATTTGACGAGTTATTTTTTGCTTGTATGAATTATATGATTTGATTTGGTCTCTACTCCATATATTAGTGTGTTTTTAACTTCTCAAGGAGCTTTATCTCTATATCTAGGAGTATAACTAGGTAAATTTCCTCTGCTGTTGAATGCCCCATTTATATTTTGTTTTAATGCATTTATTCAATCAAAGGTAACTCAATGGTCTGCCATTTCTTAAATATTATTAGTTGGACATGTTTTTGATAATTGCTTAATTTGAATTATACATTTTTAGACTATAAATATGAATAGAGAGCTAGCTGTGCACTATTGCTCTGTTACTGGTCTTTGCTAGTCCTTTAATATTGAGCCAGCATGGAGGATTGTTATAATATGAAGACTTCTAAAATTGAGGGAGAAACAGTTTGTTTGTTTGAGATATTTGATGGTTAGAACTGTTTTGACGACCCTTCCATTTAAAATCTTGAGTTAGTAGCCATTGGTAGTTTCTTTAGCTCTTATACTTGCTATTTTATTTTAATAAGACAGGGCCTTGAGTTGGGTTGCCTTTTGATTCCATAAGCATATTTTAAGTCTGTGTTATCAGGCTTGAAAACATTTTGATAACCATGGGCAGAACCTGCTGTTGTATACTCATCTTTATATGAGTCAAGGTCTGAGATTTCTGCGATGATCTTCATGTGTTATTGCAGGCCATGGTGGTTCACGTGCAGATGAGTATTTAAAGGAGCATCATTTTGAGAATCTGACTAAGCATCCACAGTTTCTAAAAAACACTAAATTAGCTATAAGTAAGTTATTTTTTCAAGAATTTATAACCATACTTTCCAAGTTCCATAATTTATAACCATAGGTAATATAGGTAACTATTTTGTCATATATTTGGTTGAAGCAAATAACAATTGCAGACATTTTTAAAGACAAAAATATTGGTTATCACTATAGAATTGTCATGCCATCAATATTTATTTTTTGTAATGATTGCAGTTGCATTTCTTTGTTAATATCTTTGACATCCTCTTTCTTAATTTCTCAGAGAAGCCCCTGGAGGTATTCCATATAGTTGTTGATGCTGGAAATGGAGCCAGAGGGTTTTTCACTGTAAGTTAAATGTCAGGCTGCGATCACATAATATTATTTCCCTTGCATCCCTTTGAAAATCTTATGTTCTAGAACTAAAGAGTTCAATCTAGCAAATAGTGGTATATTATTAAAAGAATTAGGAAAAGTATGCAGGGAAAACCATAATCTTCAAATCAATTGGTAATTGTTAGATTGTTAATTTGACTTGTTTATTACATATTATGTTCATTTTATGTAAGGGCAGATGCATTCATGATCCAACTCAAACTTTGGAAGAACTTTACTCACTATTATTGATAACTGGTTTGTGCCAAGGGATATTGGGCCACCAGAAGCATCTGTTTTGGCATCTCCTCTGCTGGATTTGCTGAGATCAAGGTACTAACAATTATTCATATAGATCATTCTTCAAACCGGTGGAGTTTAGGCTTTTGGTTATCCATACATCTCCCAAGAACCTAATAAACCTGGTTTGTGATTTACTAATAAAAGTACAACATGTGTGGTACCTGAAAAAAATGTCAATGTAGTATCACTTTTGTGAATCAGAGTGCTATATTTCCTTGATCTCTTTTATGATCTTGTGATTCTCAAGTGTGGTTACTTGTTACTGTACAGGGAGGTATCTTATCATAAGGAAGCATACGTTAGTAGATCTGTGCTTTTTGCAGCATCATGCATATTGATTTCTCTTCACCCCTCTTTCATCACATCTGCCCTAACTGAAGGAAATGCTGACATTTTAAAAGGGCTTGAACGGGTTCGCACATGGGCCCTAAACGTAGCTGAATCAGATACAAATAAGGAGTGCTACACGGTAAGTCAGAACTAAGTTTTATACTGAAGGTTGAAGTGTCCATTTGTATTTCTGTTTACTATGCTCCATTATGTTATAATCTGAGGCTCATCAAGGTGATGCACTTACAATTTCGAATTGCAGATATCTTTTAAATTTGTTCTTCTCCTGATGATTAAAAATTGTCCAAGTTATTATATAAATGTCTTAAACTAGATATTAGCCTTGTAAAACTCTCCAGCCCATCCCAACCTAAAAGAGAAAAAGTATGAATCCTCTCCTTTGTACTAATTAGAGCTTGCTGTTTCACTTTGAAGAATGGGGACCTGTAGACAAAGCAGGTTTAGAGCCATGGGAATGTTTATTACATATTCTGATTTTTTTTCCATCTAAATAAAGTATTACAGAATTGGAAGAGACCAAAATTTGTAATTGCCTTTTAACAAGTCAAGGAAAAAAAAAAGAAAGAAAATGTGTGTCTATTAATGTGTTTGTATATTGCCCATATGAATATTATAATTATCATTTGAACTTTTAAATTAAAAGTAATTAGCAAGAATGCCTTTTTGGCTTCTATATTCTACTCCTGGCCTTTCTTTCACTATTCTTTTCTGATATTCTTACTTCTATTATACTTTCTCATCATCTAATTTAATCAGTCACCAACCATGGAAATCGATTGGGTTTTGGGAAATATGCATACTTAAACTAGCTGCTGTAACTGCGGCTAAAAAGATTTGAAGGCAACAAAAGTAGAGGCCAATGTGGATTTAACCAAGAGATTTTGGCTAGAAGTATTGAGACTTTGTGTGAGTTGTAAAATTGTTGCCTGACTTGGCTCCACCTCACTAGGCTGGGCTCATGTTAAATTCCTTAAAATTGTGATGTGCACAACTTCACTAAACAGATATGATGTTGTGGGTCTGTTACTTTTAATAGAAGAAAACAGTGGGATTATGATGTTGTGAAAAGCACAAATCCAGAATTCAAAAAAGCAACTGTACGGATCAATATCTACAAACACCACAGACAGACGATTCAGGTAAGCAAAATGGCTATGCTTTACAAGGACTTTAGCTGATAAACGTGAGGTAAACTTTTGCAAACATGGACCTTTGTGTCGGCATGTCTGCCTCTGCTTCCTTCTAGCCACGCTTCCATTTCCTTATAATCCATGATCATTTCCCTGATTTAGGCTGAGTTGCTTCAAAAGAAATATGAAGAGAAGTACAAGCAAGTTGCAGAAATTGCTTCTAAATTAACAATTGAAGAGGCTGCTTTGTTGTTTCTGTAATTGATATTGGTTAACTTTGGAATGATATGATATGATATTGGTGTAGATCAGAGTTAATATTTTATTCTTTAATTTGTTGATCAATTGCATTAATTGCTGACCATATTACTTCTCTAATTAATTACTGTCAGATTGGTCTTCCTGGTTTTGATTCTATGCCACTAGATATGCTAAGCAAGCATGAGTGTGCTTCCTATTGCATCCGTTATTGGGAGAGCCAATTTAAAAAGGTTTGTGTGTTTCTTTATAATGGTTTTTTATTTTTCTTTTCTTTTATTTTTTGTATCGGTTTATTTTAATTTAGTTTTTAATAAACAAGTATAGCTTATATTTGTACTATTATTTAATTCTCTAAATAATTTTATTTTTTTTTATAAATTAAAAAAAAAAAATCCATCTGCGTCCGGAAGGGCAGTTCCGGACTTCCGGACGGACCAATTGCGTCTACGGCATATGCGTCTGGAGTACTCTAGACGCAAAAAGTCCAAAACTCTAGACGCAAATGCCCCTTTTTGTACTATATATATATATATATATATATATATATACACACACACACACACACTAGTTTTTCTTATGCGTGATGCGCAAAAAAAGGTGCCCAATATTAATATTTTATATTAAAATTTTAAATTTATTTAGATTTTAGATATTTAAATTATTGTAAATAATAACAATAATAATAATGTAAAATATTTTTATAAATTTTATATTTATATTTTAAAAAATAACTAACATATAACTTCTGTATATATTATTATTATTGAAGAAAATAAGAAATTATATAATGGATGCATGTGTATGGTAACAACAGTGAAAAGATAACGGAAGTTATAACGGTAAGGGTATGTTTGTCTAATATATTATAACGTACAACTTTTATAACATAATGTACAAAAAAACTTAACGGAAAAAACGGACATAAATGAAGGGTATAACCTTCATTCACACTTATTATGTTTATTATATATATATAAGGAAGGGTTCAAGTGCAGATATAACTTCCCGTGTGGTGTTGCAGTTACGCATCTTAAGCATTAAAGTGGTGCACCTTAAGTACACAAACTACACCTAAAGTTTTTAAATGGTGTATCTTCAGTACACAAACCACGCACCTTAAGCACACACAAAGCACCTTAAGAACACAAATCACGCATCTAAAGTTTTAAAAAAGTTTTAAAATGGCGCACCTTAAATTTTAACACTGACACACCTTAAGTATACGAATCACGCACCTTAAGAAAGAAAAACATAGCACTTTAAAAAGGAAAACCATGCACTTAAACCTTTAGGTTGACGCACCTTAAGCAAACAGACCACGCGCTTTAAACACACAAAACACGCACTTTAAGAATAAAAATTACGCACCTAAGCAACCGCACTTGAGAAGGCCGCACAGGAAGTCATTTATATATATATATATATATATTCCATTTCATCTTGAATTAGGTATATGTAGGAGTGGCTGCCCCAAATTAAGATATTTTATATAGGGTGTGTTGCAGCTCATGTAGTAATTTGGGTTTGAAAGAGAACTGATTGCATAAAAACTGACTTAGCCAGCATTTGTTAGTTGTGGAAAAAGAAAGATGAAAGGCAAAGGAGAAAACTAATGAAAGAAAAACAACCTTAAATCCCCAAGTATGGTCCAAGAAAAAGTGTGAGAAACTGAGAATAAGAACCCTTATAATAATGAAAGCATAGGCCAGTTTTCAAATCTATAATGCTACATGGACCAATCATACATATAAAATATTCAAACAGAAATAACATAGAGAGTAGCATGTATGAGGTCCATCAGGAATATGATGCATTTCCAAACATCATATAGAAAATTTTCTATGCTCCCTGCAGAAAAGATAAAGGATGGACAAATATTGTTAGGAGCCTTGTATGGGTGGAATAGAAAAAGCTAAGTGGAGGATCTGCGGCTCCACCTTCGAGCCTTTCTCCTGGTCTTCTTCTTCTTGATCTTAGATGAAGAAAGCTTGGAAAGTGAACAGATTTTTGGAGCTGGTTGATCTTCTACCGGCAGCTCAGGTTCTCCAACACTCCAACAGTGGGAGGAAGGGCCTCCCTCTGGCACACAAGAATTTTCTTCTTGATGAATCATGACCTCCTCTAGATTACTCATCATTTTATTGCCAATTAGAATGCCACCTTCATCCTGCATAAATGCAAATAAATGTGGTTCTTAAGTGATGATATTAATGTTTATATATAGACTATGAGTAAAAGGTTGCTTCACAATTAAGCATGATACCGTGTTATGCATAGACTAAAGATTATAAGTATTGTTGTTATGTTATAATACTAAGAACTATTAGTTTTATTTAATTTTAAGTATATATATATATATATATATATATATATATATATATATATGTGTTATATTTTGTTTTAAAAAAACTTTAGAAATTTTTTATTGACAACAAAAATCGTACAAATGTATTGATATCTTGGCTAGAGGTTAACATGCATGAATCTCCAAATGCAAATTTGTAAAATGGTAACTAAGATTTTCACGAATCTGTTAATGATAAGTTAAAATTTGAGAGACTGTTATTCTAAATATTGGAAAATGTTGTAAAATAATAAAATCAATTGATATAGCAATATATAACACTTTTAATACTTTAAAAAAAATACAATATACACACTACACTATTAATACATATTTCAACTATAAGACTGGCAAATAATGTATCTATATTTCAACCGCCGCCATCCACAGCCTGAATCCGCCTTCTGACACCGAGTACAAGGGACCACAAAGGGATGTGTGTTGACCTTTGTTTGCCACCCCAAAGTGTTACATTTTTGGATCCCAAATATCCCCCCCCCCCCCCCCCCCCACTGTAAAAAGGACCCCTCATCGCAGTTGATCCTCGACATCCCAAACGACATCTCTTGCCTGGCTCAGGGCCCTCGGATATACCACCCCATTAGCTCTCTAGTTTGCAAGTCATGGAGGTTCATACGCGCTCACATACATACATACATATATATATATATTTTTTGAATACTACTAACTCTATTACAATGCAGTATCTGTTCATAACTACTTTCTTAACCTGTTAAAGCACAAGAGTCAGTATTGCCTCCACTTAGGCTCGAACCCACCACCTCCCGTATAAAGTTAATCCAAATTCTCATAAATAACAAAGTAATACAAAAATATGCATTATATCTTTTACTTGTTCTGTCATTAATAACCAGTAAATTCTCTAGTGAGACTGTCTCACATGTCTCAAATATATGAGATGAGTCAGGTTAGGATAATTTGTGTCTTATAGAGTTATGGTATATGAGTTTAGTAATATTATTTCATGTAAACTGCTTATAGTGTTGATGATATCTGCAGCTCTATTATTATTATTATTATATATATATATATATATATATATATATATATATAGGACTGCGTTCAAATTAGAACGCACCAGCCAAGAGAGAACTGAGAATCAATCGCCGCGCGCCACATGTCCAGATGTAGTTGCACCTAAGGTTATAACTAGGTGCACTTAGGTGCATGAATGTTAACAAGGTAAATTACTTGCATTTGTACATGAAAATAGGTGCACAAGTGCATGTAAAATGTCTTACATATGCAAGTAAAATATACATTGAGCATCAATACTAAGTGCACCTAATGTTATAACTAGTTGCACCTAATGGTATAATTAGTTGCACCTAGGTGCACGAATGTTAACAATGTAAATTACTTGCACTTGTAAGTGAAAATAGGTGCACTTGTAAATGATTTTACTTGCACTTTTTACTTGTAAATGTGCACCAGCTATTTGCACTTATAACACATTTACTTGCACCAAAGTTCGAGATATTTACGAAAATGCCACCGCGTCATTTTTTTAAAATTACATCTGATTCATTGATCTGAACACGTGGACGGTTGTGGATCGTTCTTATTTCTCTCGTGGGCACCTGTTCTCATTAGAGCGCGCCCCTATATATATATATATATATATATATATATATATATATAATCCTTGCAAAATGTGTATTACATTTATGTTATAAATATTATATTCACAATTATGTTATATTATTAATTTATTTTTTTACAAATTGTCTATTACAATTTTGCTATAAAATATTATATGTATGGCTTAAAATATAGATTATATCCGCGATTGTATTGTGTTATTATTTTATTTCTTACAAATTGTCTATTATAATTTTGCTATAATGTACTACATTTATGATATAATTGCAATATATATAAGGTTTAAAATATTGATTATATATACATATAATTATATTATGATTTATGAACCATTTTATTACATTTGACTCATCTCATGAATTGAGACACATAAGATGGTCTCACAGGAGACCAACCCTTAATAATAATAGAATACTCAATTAATTGTATATTTATCCATAAAGCTTATATATATATATATATATAGAGAGAGAGAGAGAGAAAGAGTTAGGATCATATGGGATAACTTGTTTAGGTAAGATCGTGAGATCAGATCTTGTCCATCCATTTAATAATTTAATGGTCTATATTGATATAAAATGCTAATTTGAAGTGTGTGCGACCGGTAATAAAATGTGTGCGAATGGTAATTAAGTGTGTGCAGACGGTGATTAAATGTGCGCAAACGGTGATTGATGTACAAGATTTGATCTCAAAATTGTTTAATGGTCTAGATTAATTAAGATTTCAAATTGAAGTGTGTGCGAACGGTGATTAAATGTGTGCGAACAAAGTGTGTGTGTCAATCAATCTAGACCATTAAAAAGTATTACATGGATGCACAAGATGTGATCTCACGATCTTACCTAAGCAGGTGGCCTCACTGGAATCCTACCATATATATATATATATATATATATATATATAGAGAGAGAGAGAGAGAGAGAGAGTTAATACCCAAAATTATCCTCGACTATAGTGGTTATTCTCAATTTTGTCCTAAACGACTTTGGTGTCATAAAGTGATCCCAGACTTTGATGTTATTACTTAAAATTGTCCTCGGTTAGTTTAGCTGTCAAAAGGGTGTGAAGTCAGGGATAATATAGTCATTTCATCAATTTTGTCTTGCGCCGGTTCTGACCACACCCGCTAACACCAAGAATGTGAGAGAGAACAGATTAGGACTTCCGATGACGAACTTCCGGCCAGAGTGTGAATAGAGACATTGTTTTGGTCGTCACAAACCGTGTTGAGAACTGTTGTCGTGTCTTTTTGACCTGAATTGCTTGGGTCGCGGGAGCAACGACGACAAGCTGATCGGTAAACACCAGCGACAAGCTTAACGGCAGATTCCTTGGACCACGGCACCTAACCTCCGGCTTTGTGCGAGTCGCAATCGATTGGAAGGCTTGGTTTCTACAGTGACGAACCTCCGCGAACCCATTTGGCCGGCGGTATTTCCTCAGACGACAAACCAAGCGAAATCCAACAGTTTGAATTGCACTTTCGAAGCTATGGCAGTGGACGAATTTGGAAGCAGCATGTTTAAACTTTGGAGAAGAGTAAGAATACCAAGCTGTGGCAGAGTGTGAAGACAGGATCATTTTTGCTTTGCCTTGGTTTCGTTAGCTAAGTGTTCTCATTTTCTCATTTATTTTCGTTTTGTTCTTATAATTTCTTGCTGTTTTTCTTGTTGTTTTTTGGGAGATTAGCTCTCCCATTTTTGCTCCCTTTATTTTTTTATGCTTTCTGCCATATTGTTCATCATGAATGAAGAAAATCCTCCCTCGCAACAAATCAGTGATGAGCAGGTCTCCCTTGAGCGTCACGCCGTCCGGTACTTGTCTTCTCATCCGACAACGGGCATTGCAACGCCGGGTTTTCAAAATCCGACCTGTACGTCCTCCCCAGCATGCCTTCTACGGTATCCGATAGGCCGAAGAATCTGAACTGAACTTCTAGATGGGCAAAGCAATCGTCGGACACTCGGACGGAATCTGGTAGTTGTGCACTCTGTCGTCTTCCTTATTAACGGGTACAACGTTGACCGAAATCTCTGCGGTTTCCCGGAGCGTGATGAGGGCGCTCTCCTTTATGAAATGACTATATTATCCCTGGACTTAACACCTTTTAACAGCTAAACTAAGGGAGGACAATTTTGAGTGATAACACTAAAGTCTGTGACCACTTTATGACACCAAAGTCGTTTAGGACAAAATTGAGAAAAACAACTATAGTCAAGGACAATTTTGGGTATTAACTCTATATATATACATATATATATATATATATATATATATATATTAACATACAAAAACATTTTAATACTAATAAGTTTATTTATATTGACATATATTACATTATAATAGAGTTAGTAGTATAAAAAATTTTATTTACATTAAATCCTAATTAATATAAAAATATGTCAAATCTATTTTCTTATTAATAGAATAGAACCACTTAAAGTGAAATTGAATTTACTATCTATTGATTTTATGTAGATAATTTAACAAATAAATTTATTTAATTACTAATATAATAATTTGAATATATGTATATTTAATTATTTTCATAAATAATAAGCTATTATTAATATTTATTAATTTGTTAATGAAAAAATTTACATTTTTGGTCCTCCAGTTATACCCGTAGTACATACTTAGTCCCTGAATTATATGTGTGACCATCTTTAACCCTAAGTTATGCATATAGTTGCGATTTTAGTATTTGAAGGACCAAATCAGCTACTTTATTAAGTGACAAATTGGTGGTAAAAAAGTCCCTGAGAGATTAAAATTATCACTTCGTGCATAACATAGGGGTTAAAGACGATCATCCATATAACTCATAGTCTAAGTTTGTACCACGAGTATAATTGAAGGTCAAAAATACAAATTTTCCTTTATTAATATAATTAAAAATAAAAATGAAAAATAATGCAAAATCAGGGTGTTTACAATCAGGTTTTTTTAATTTTGTTTTTACCCTTCAAACAAAATGCAAGATATAAAATAAATATGCGAAAAATATATATGTTCTTTGTTGTTTTGAAACATCAACTTCAAAATTATATTAAAGAGGAATTTTAGGGCAGAAATAGATTACATTTTTAAAAATAAGGGGTGAAAATTGTATTAAGATTAGTTGTAGGGGGCAAAAGGTTTTAAAAATCATATTGAAATAGTAATATTAAAGTGCTGAAAATTTTATTGTTGAGTGTGGGATTTGAACCCACGCCCTCTATCGGACCAGAACATTAATTTGGCGCCTTAGACCAACTCAACCAACTCAACCCATTGCTAATTAGTTTTATGGATCTTTTTTTTATAATATTTATAAAAGCATGAATCATTGGGGTGTTTGACCAACACAACCTAAGATTCCTAAGAAGCCATAAGAATTTAGACCGCTCGTCTTCCCATTACTAAGCTTCCTCGCTGAGGAAGCGATGGCGGCTGAGGTTTTTGACCGGGTTTCCGAGTCGTGGTCAGCTTTGCCTAGCCAGATTGAGGTCCGGGACAAATGGATGCATGCCAGCACAGTAATGGATCGGATGTTAGAGTGTATGCAATGGCGGATAGGGGCGGGGTACGGTGGTGTACGATGTGGGGGACTGTCCCAAAGCGGCTAGACTTGGGGTGCTGTATTGTTATGATTATTTGGGCAAAATTAGGGGATTATATGATATATATGATGTGAAACAAGATGTGTGGAAGGAGCTCAAGGGAGTGGAGAATAGGTGTTGCCAAGATTCTTGTGTGGTGAACTTTGATGAGAGATTGAACCTTAACTACAAATGAGCTATAAGTCTATAACTCTATTTGATAAAACATGGGAAACTTAAATCCTTCATTTGGTTTCAAAATAAGCAACTAGCCCTTCTTTTTTTCTTTTATTATCAACATCTACCCTTTGAGAATCTATATGAGTAAAAAAGAAAAAAAAAATCCCAACAAAGCAAGTATTAGTATTTAATTTCTACTGTCTTTCTCAACATTCATATATATATAATCAAATTAGAAATTTAGAGGCATTATATTTCCAAATGTAGAATTTTCGGGCTAAACCTTGGCATAAATGTAATGTCCCCAGATTCATTATGTAATAGGGGCCAGGAATGAGTTCCAACTACTGAAATTCTCCGAGTTAAGGCATCCACAGGTACATCTAACCAGACACTAATGCCGTTGTGCATATATCTCCTGCATGCGTGAATTCCAGAAAACATCATCACCAGCTACTGGCAGACAATTCAAAGAATTTGATTATATAATTAAATACTATCTAAAAGCAAGATCAGACTTAATTTGTATTTGTACCAGTTAATGGACTGAACAACCGCACCCCCACCAGCGGAAACAACAACTAACCTCACGCATCGCCAAAGACCTTGTGGTCTAGTGGCACCCGGTGTCCCGGTTAACACTCTCACATGGATGCAACTGTTGACTCTTTGTACTTCAGTAGGTTGAGAAAGTAGCTGTAAACAGATACTACATTGTAACAGAGTCAGTAGTACTCAAAAAAAAAAAACAACCTCACGCATCAAAGAAAGCTTGCGTAAGACCTGTGTCTAAAATGCACAAGTAGAAAACATAAATATCATTCATCAGTACAAGCTAAGGAATAAGAAAGAACTGGACCATTTGACACTGAGCAGCATTATTTGTTTCATTTGTACGTGTACATCCAATAAGGCCGGCAACCTGGCCTTATTTGAGTTTTAAGCTATATATTTTGTGGAAAACAATCACCCACCTTGTATTACTTTATTGCATCAGATCAGATCAGATAGCCTTATTTTGCCACATGGCTACTGCACGCCACTGTGTACAAGGAATTGAGAGTGGTACGGTACACAACAATTTCAATCCGATCCCTTCACCATTGTGCAGGGAAAGTATATATGTAGCTAGCTAGATTAATTACACTATTGTTTAGGAGATATCTAAAGAGCAAAGCATGCAACGCTTACACATACAAGAGAAGCTAGAATGATGGAGAAAAGATTTATGTTGCCTAAGTTACTTAATTACCTCATTGTCTCTAAAGAAGCCCTCGCCGTGTAGCTTAAAGATTTCAGCAACGTAACACTTGTTCCACCAACAGCTTGCTCTATAAGTGTATCACTGAAGTAGTGTTCACAACGTAAAATAATTCATATTCATTAGATAACAACATAGTAAGGATAGTTGTGCAGTGGCTTGTATATTCACAACGTAATACCCAAGTTCGTATTTTCCTATTATCACTGATATGATTTACATAACTCACAATAAATATCAACAATAACCTAGATTAAAAAAGACGATAGATCGAGATTAACCAGTCAAAAAATGCATAGCCAAGTGCCACTGCAATAATTCTGCCAACGGTTGTTTTGCCAGAGCCCATCATTCCTGACAAAAATATGCATACTAGACAGTTGAATAAAAGTTTGACCTTAAGAGCTATTTATAGAAAATATTGGTAACAAAGCTCACCAACAAGATATATGCATCGCCCGCTTAGCTACGCTTCAATCTCTTCTGACTTACTCTGCAAGAGAAATACCTCGATCGGTAAGATGATGCTTAAAACAAGCTAAAAAAAATTTCTTTAAAATATTCAGAATAGTAACGCTGATGCCCTTAAACTGCTATGAACATCTATAGCAATCAAAATGGATTACAGTATTCTTGTCTGAGACCCAACAACTGCTAACAAGAAAATGGTTACCTTCAAAACTTGAACTTCATCAAGGGATGGTAGAGAGTTTTCAGATTCCACAATAGAAGCTGCAAAGAAAAATTAGAATGCATTAAATAAATAAATAATAAAAACATCAAATGAGATCATGCAAGTATGATGTTAGTTTACCATTTGGATTTCTTTGAGGCATGCCAGCACTATTTGAGTTATTTGCATTTGTAATTTTGTACATAAATTATGTGTGTCTTCATGTACATTCAATATATCCAGTTCATTCTTCAAAACTGGTAGTGTTGGGTTATGGACCTGGGGGTGCTGTGATTTAGCACTGACTTAACAACAAAGATTAAGGAAAGCGATGCGAAAGAAGAGAAGGATGGGTTGGCTTTCAAAAGGTCTCTTCCCGAGTAGTATTGTTTGTTACAAGAAGGAAAACCCAAATATTACAAGGATTGAGAGATCAAAGTGACAGTGTAACAATATTCTCCATATTGGATCCCCTCTCCAAGCCTCTTTCCACTCTATTTATACTTGTGCGTAGGAGTTGTCAGCCAATAAGACTGGTGCACCGGTGATAAGTGCTTATTTGTTTATATTTTTTCTCTTTTCACTAGATCATTTTGTTTATACATCATTCCAAATTTCATGAGAATTAGTGTTTATTTGTGTTATTTTGCAATGAGTATGACTTAGAAAGCATTGGAGTTAATATTCGATCCAATAGAGTTAATACCCAATATAGTCCTCGACTAAAGTGGTTTTACTCAATTTAGTCCTAAATTAAATGACTTTTTGTGCTCAATTTAGTCCTCGACTTTGATGGTTTTATCCAATTTAGTCATTTGTTAAAAATTATGTTAGTGGACGGTTAGAAATAAGGTCTCTATCCTAATGATAATTTCTCATCCTTCATCCCATTTGGGATGATTCCATTCTTCTTCCCCTTATTAAGATCTATCCAAAAATGTAAATTTGTACCCAAATATTTATTTACTTTGTATTTATTTATTTAGGATTGAAGTTGATTTGGTACGAAAATTTGCATTTCTGCGTGGATCTTAATAAGGGGAAGAAGAATGAATCATCCCAAATGGTATGAAGGAATATGAGAAATTACCACTAGGACCCTATTTCTAATAGTCAACTAACAAAATTTTTAACAAATGACTAAATTGTGGAAAATCATCAAATTCGAGGACTAAATTGAGCACAAAAAGTCATTTAGAACTAAATTGAGTAAAACCATTATAGTACGTCAAGGACTATATTGGGTATTAACTCGAAAGCATTGAAAGCAAAGACGAGCATTTTCATGCATTTGGAGTCAATGGGAGCCAATGAGAAGCTACATAGATGGATGCAAAACTTCTAAGGGAGCTTAAGAGTGGTATTTTCAATGGTTTTGATCATATGGACAAACCAAGGAAAAAGTGGAACAAGTGTCAAAAAATTGAAATTCTCACATAGATCGGTCACTGTTCGGTATTTGAACGATATCTCGGCCTAGAAATATCCAAATTGAGTGATTCTTAAGTTATTTGAAAGAAGACTCAAAGGGCTACAACTCTTAGGAAGACATTAAAGTCTAAAAAGAAAGCCAAAAGGGGTCAAAATCGTCCTTGAAGTTGAAGTTCCAAACTTACATATTTCATCCAAATCTGCCAGTGTTCGGTTATTTGGTTATATCTCAGTGTAGGAATGTTCAAATGAGGTGATTCCTACGCCATTGGAAAATCAACTTGAAGAGCTACAACTTTTTTGAAGACCATAAAGGCCAATGAAATGATTTCTGGGTGAAAAGTAGCTTAGAAGTCAAAGTAGTTGCGTAGAAGCGAGAAATGCAATTTTTTTAGAGGAGGCCCATGGCCACCCCCAAGGCCCATGGGGGTGGCCGTGGATTTTTGGCTTATTTACAGTGAAAAACTGCATTTCTAGAGGTCTGGGACATGGCCACCCCAACGGTCTGTGGCACCACCCCTATTCACTATTTAAGCTCGTTTTGGAGCATTTTCAACTCGGTTTTGACCCATGATTGAACTCTAGACACTCCCTTTCACTTCCTTTCATATTTTTAGGTTATATTAGGCTTTGGTTTATGTTTTTTAACACTTTTGAAACTTGTAATCTTAGATTTGAAGCTTGGATTTCAAGATTCTACCACCCTTTTCAATAGAGAAACTTTATTTCCCTCATCTCTTTTCTTTTGCAAGATTTATGTTTATTACTTGTGCTTTTGTGTTCTTTATGCTATTTAATCATGAGTAATTAGTTTATGGACTTGAGTTAGAATTGTATTATTTATCTTGATGCTTAATTTGTGATTATTGTGAAAAAGGGAAAGAATAAAGGGAGGAATTAATCCATATAAATGTTTGAATTTTGCTTATGTTTGATGTACACATTCATTGGCATGCATTTTGAGGATTCTTGGTCACAATCAAGATTCCAAGCCACCCCTTGCATAAACCCGATTTATTCCCATGAAAATTGGGGAAATTGGGGGTTTTTAAATGTTTATGTGCTTTAAGAGCTAGAATTGATACACCATGAAAGTAGGACAATCCTTGCTCTAATCCTTGTTTATTTGCTTACAATTGCGACTTTAGACTAGAATTCCTACGTGCATTCCCGCTTGATTCCTTGGTTATTTTGTTCTTCCTAACCCCGTAGGTTGTTGAAGCATCTAGATGGTAATGCCCCTAACTTGAGTCATATTTCTTTATTTTGTATTTATCTGATCTATTGCTATATGTGTTTGTTCCACTTTATTGCTGTTTGCTTAGCTTCTTGTTGATCTTCTTATGCTAGTGTCTAGTTTTGTGATTGTATATTGCGTGCCATAACCTCCAATCCTCAACGGAACGACATTTCACACCTGTACATTCACCATCACTCATTTTTGCTACAATCAACCAGACTACAAGAGTTGTCAGCCCATAGGACTAGTGCACTAGACTACACTCTGCCTACATCTTTGCAAGTTGTACCACTGTCCTTGTGCTGCGCTACCGCTACATTGTCCTGCCACGTGTCCCCTGCCAGATTACTTCTGCTCCCTTCCTCTAAGTGAAGGCCTCTTTCCCGGCAAATTATTGTATGGACCATGGTCCACGTAGTACTGTGTGGACCATAACAAAAGTACATTTTTAATATACTAAATGTACATTATTTGTGTATTGAATGTACATTATATAATATAATATATATTCAGTACACATAGGGGTGTTCATTCTGTTAACCAAACCGAACCGAATTAATCAAAATTTTTAAACCTTTAACCGCTAACCGAACCGAAATTTTTTTTTTTCGGTTAACCGATTAACCAAACTTTTTAAAATCTTAAAAATAACATTTAAAATAATAAATTCAATTAAAATAAAATACATATCATAATAAATTCATAACAAAATATACAAAAATAATACGGCAACAACACTATAAGTATAAGAATTAGGGATTTAGGTTATTAGTATTACACATAAGTATTTATATATATTTATTTATATATATATATTAAAAAATTTCGGTTAATCGACTGTTTCGAACCGAATTAACCGTTAACCGAAATTTTAAAATTTCTTTAACCATTAACCGAACCGAAAAAAGTTCGGTTCAGTTCGGTTACGGTTAACCGAATTTTTTCAGTTCGGTCGGTTAACCGAATTTTTTCCATAGTTTGCACACGCCTAAGTACACAAATAATGTACATCCCCTGAATACAATGTACATTTTTAATATACTAAAAGTACATTATTTTTATATTGAATGTACATTATTTGATAGTATGATCCACACAGCTAATATATTAAAAGTATATTATTTTTATATTGAATGTGCATTATTTGATAGTATGATCCACACAGCTATGTGGGGCAAATTATGTTGTGGACCCAGGTCCACCTTGCAAGGTGGACCTGGGTCCAAAACTACGTCGTTTTTGTATTTTTTTTTTAAACTAGTAAACATATTGCTGAATATAGAGTTGTCCAAAAATGTGTGAATGTAGAAGTTTCAAAGTGTGAATGTAGAGTATAGAAATCGTGAATGTAGATTTATGATTGTGTGAATGTAGAGTTGCCCAAAAATGTGTGAATGTGGAGGTTTCAAATTGTGAATATGGAGTATAGAAATCGTGAATGTAGAGTTATGCATGTTTGAATCTGTAATAGAGTTAAGAAGTTCTAGTAACTTGTAGCCCTGTAATGTGTGAATGTGGAGTTCTCAAGTTGTGAATGTAGAGTATAGGACCTGTGAATATAGAGTTTTGAATGTGTGAATGTGGAGTTTACAAATTGTGAATGTAGAGTATAGTTACTAAACATATAATCCTGTAATGTGTGAATATGGAGTTTACAAATTGTGAATGTAGAATATAGTGTATGTGAATGTAGACCCAGGTCCACCTTGCAAGGTGGACCTGGGTCCACGGCATAACAACCCGCTATGTGGACCATGGCCCACACAATAATGATTG
Source organism: Ipomoea triloba (assembly GCF_003576645.1). Taxonomy (NCBI): domain Eukaryota; kingdom Viridiplantae; phylum Streptophyta; class Magnoliopsida; order Solanales; family Convolvulaceae; genus Ipomoea; species Ipomoea triloba. Next base: position 9,655,279 of record NC_044929.1, on the reverse strand, counting down.
TTCTTTCCCTGTCCAGGCCAGGCCTTCTCTTATTGGACAATCCACTGGACCCCCGAGTGTGGCTGTAAGAAGAATAGAAAACCCATAAAAGACTTTGGTTTATTTCGTTGATGTCATGTACTCTTATTCATTCTTCGAAACTGGTAGCATAATAGAAAACCCATAAAAGACTTTGGTTTATTTCATTAATACAACTAGTATTTTCGCCCGTGCGTTGCACGGAATGGATTTGTTATAATATTTTAAAAATATTTGGATCGATATACAATTATATAAATTGTAACATCGAATATTATATAGCGCAATTAATGAAATTGGTTGGATTGATTATGTTTTATGATGTTTTCCTAGCTTGAATTGGAGGAAATAATTGTCCAATTATCCGTGTGATGACATCGAATATTATATAGCGCAATTTATTTTTTATTATATATTTAGATATTAAAAATAAAGATGAAATTATAAAAAATTCTAATTTTGAACGTATACATTTATTTTATTATAAAATTAGTGCAAAAGTATTACACAATTAATTGAATAATATATGACTTGATTGTTTACAATTATCATAAAACATCGATATATAATATGACTTATGTAATTATATTATTACTAAAATAAATATGAGAAAAATGGAAAATAATTTAATTATATTATATTATGTAATATGACCAATGTTTAGCTTAATTACCATAATAATTATTAGTCAATTACTTGTGCAATTATACTTTTATACCTTAAGTATATTCATTTTCACCGTATCGCATTTAATTTTTCTTCCTCCTCCATATTTGAATGAATTAATTGTAATTATTATAAAAAATTTAACAACCCATGTTTAATTAATTTTTTAAAAGTTTAAATAACTTAAAATTTTCAAAAGGAAAGTGTAATTAATTTTTTTAAAAAGTTTTTAAATAATTTTCAGTCAATTTTCATTTAATTAGTAATATCATTTTACTTTTCCAATTTGCCTAATTTCGTTTCCTTTTCTATTAAGATCTTTTTATATTTTCAATCAATTAGTAAAATCAGTTTTCTTTTTCCATTTTATCTTTACTATTGTTTGGGCGGAAATTTTACAAAGGATGATTTTATTTTTATTAATAGTAATATAGATATAGAAGTATAGATAAGTATTCGAAATATTATTTTTTGTGTAAATAATAATTAGTAAATTATTTTTCTTATAAAATTACTCATAATTTTCAAGGAATTTTCTTTCATATTTATTATGCAGAATTTGTTTAATTTCCATTATTCTCACAATTATAATGGTTTAATTATTCTCAGAATTTGGTAAATAAAATTTTGTTACCAATTAAATTTAATTAATTTTTTACCAATTAATTAGTAATATTAGTTTGTGTGGGGAAGTTGAAGGGGATGATTTTACTTTTATTAATAGTATTGATATGTGAATATAAAAACAATATATTACCAATTAATAGATATTAGTTCATTTCGATTTTACATTTTCTTACTAAATAAGCTTTATTAATTATTTGACTAATAAAATATTTAATTAATTGACTACAAAAGTTTGGGTGGGAAAATGGAATAGGAGGATTTTACTTTTATATATAGTATAGATTCAATATTTTTAATTATATGTCCAAATGGTTGATACAATATTACAAAAATATAGAAAGTAAAGTAATTAAGGTAATCAAATTATTATTGTTATTATTATTATTATTATTGTTGTTGTTGTTGTTGTTGTTGTTGTTGTTGTTGTTGTTAAAGGAAATGACGGGAATGATGTGTAGTAGTTTAGGCTATATAAGGTATGACTAAATAGAATAGAGATTTTATTCTATAATTATTCTATGTGTGACTATTAAATTATGTTTTCTTTTTCATTTTTTCTTTTTTTATTGTTAATATTTTTAGTATTAATCATTAAATTATGGACCCTTTTTTATTTCCCTTTATATTGTTTCGTCAATAAATTTTCATTTTCTATTGTTTGGATAGAAGTGGTTGGACCGGAAAGCACGAAATGAAAATTTTGTTAGGATTTTCCTTTTTATTAGTAACCTTATTATTATTAGTCCATTTCCTGGTAAGTTAATTTCATTCTGTTTTCTATTTTTTCTCGTAAGTTAATTTTGTTTCATTTTTCATTTTTACTGCTAACATTATTAATATTAATCTTTCATTTTTCATTTTTACTGCTAACATTATTAATATTAATCATTGATTTTTCATTTTTACTGCTAACATTATTAATATTAATCATTGAATTATGGATCATTTTTTATTTTACTTTTCTATTGTTTGCTAAATACTTTTTTTTTAATTGTTTGGGCTGAAGTGTTTGGGCATGTACTTCAATTTTCAGAGGAAAATGATGCAAAAGTTCTCGTTTCGCCATTTCTAATTCCGGTAATTCCTCAAACTTCAATTCAATCGATGCATATGTTTATATTTTTTGTTTTTTGTTGGTCTGTTTTTTGTTTTTCTTTAAATAGTAAAAACAATAACTTGAATGCTAAGCCATTATTTCTCCACCATTTCATCAAAGTCCAAGTAACTGATTCAATGCTAGATCATCACGTATATACAAAAATAAATCACATAAAAAGGACTTAAAAACAAAACAAAAAAGGACCAATCTTTAAACATATGCATACATGTTCCTGCACACGGAAGACGTGCTAATAAACATATGAATACACGTGGGAAACTTAGAAATTAGGAAGAAAACCGAGAGAGAATACAAACCAATGCAAATGTTAATGGCAACGACGATCAAAACCAGGAATGACGACAGCCACCATTCTTGAAAAAACCTTAGAGAGAGGATCCAATTCTTGAATCTCTTGAGTAGTGCACAGGGGGAAGGGATCCAATTCTTGAATCTCTTGAGTAGTGCACAGGGGGAAGGCAAACCCAAGTTCGATCCTATCATTTTATAGGCATGGCGTAGGGATCTTTTTTTTTTATTTGCAGGCAATTAGTAATTCTCATTTCCTTTTTCAATTTTCATTTTCTAGTATTAATGATTAATTTCTATTTTCTTTTTTATTTTCAATCAATTAGGGATCTTTTTTTTATTTATAGTCAATTAGTGATTTTCATTTCCTTTTTCATTTTCTATCAATTAGGTGCCAATTAAGGCACAAATATGCATAGGAGTTATATCATATCATATTATATATTATATATATATATATATATATATATATATATATATATATATATATATATATATATATAATATGATTGGCATTCGTAATTTTTGTATATCAACCAGAATTCGTAATTCGTGTATTTTTTTGATAGCATATATATAATATAATATGACTGAAAATATTTGTTACGATTTAATGAACAGATTAATTTATAATTTTTGTATATCAACCAAAATATGAGTACATTTAGATAAATATTATAAAAAATTGTAAAAATCTAAACCACATTCTTATCTCATTAATATTATTCTATCATAATAATTACCATAATTACTAATAATCTATTATAACCTATTATAATTAATATTATTCTATCATTAATATTATTCTATAATAATAATAATTAATATTATTAATATTTAATATTATTATTATTATAATTACCATATTACTAAAATACCCCTACATTTGGGCGGGAAAATTCTAGAGGAGGTAATGTTTTTATATATAGTATAGATGTGGGGCGTTTGGTTCAGGTCATCTGATTATCAAGGTAATTTGAGTTTGGTAATGTTATATTACCTTGTTTGGTTCAAGTTATGAGATTATCTGGTAATGTTATATTACCTCAAAGCTGATGTGTCGGTAATATTTCAAGGTAATGTGATTACCCCTATTTTCTTAGGTAATCTTAGATTACTTGAATTATTCCAACTTTACCCTTGTTAACTAATCCTTATCCTTTTATAATAATAATAATAATAATAATAATAATAATAATAAAAATAAATATATGTTTATATAATCAAATATACATGTGTGTGTATTTATATATTTATTTTTTAATATTAAGCATCGATATACATTCATACGTATAAATAAATAAATAAATACATGCATTAAAGATACACACACACACACACACACACACACACATATATATATNCATGCATTAAAGATACACACACACACACACACACACACACACATATATATATATATATATATATATATATATATATATATATATATATATATATATATATATTTGTGAGTAGCGGAGGAGTTTATCCAAGGTCATTAGTTGACCCTCACGTTGTAAGAAGCACCCAGGAGACCAATTTCATCAGCGCGGAGCAACTTCTCAATCGCCCTTGGTGGATGGTCGAACCATCTATCAATCTCTGCCTGGTTGCGAGCTCCCTTAGCAAGCGCATCTGCCACCTTGTTTTGTTCTCTCGGAATGTATGAGAATTTGACTTCCCAGTTCCGAGTCTTCCACGCTCTGCAAAGATCAACAATATTTCTTGCTTATCCATCTTGTTCCTCGTTGCTGTTGATGAGGTTGATTGCCTTGGTGCAATCTGACTCAAATTCCACTTTTTGGATGCCCATGTTCCACGCCTTCTCTACTGCCATGTGGATTCCCCATAGCTCTGCCTCAGTTGGTTCGCACTTCCCTATCTTCCTGGAGAACGCTCCTACATAATAATAATAATATATACACATTAAATATTGGAGTTATATATGTTAGTTATTTTTTAAAATATAAATATCTAAAAACATAATAAATGTGAATGAAGATTATACCCCTCATTTATGTCCGTCTTTTCCGTTAAGTTTTTTTGTACATTATGCTATAAAAGTTGTACTACATAATATTTTGGACAAATATATCCCTACCGTTATAACTTTCGTTATCTTTTCCACTATTGTTACTATGCACATGCATCCACCATATATTTTCTTATCTTCTTCATTAATAATAATAATAACAATAATAATAATAATAATAATAATAATAATAATCTAAAAACATAATAAATGTGAATGAAGGTTATACCCCTCATTTATATTTGTCTTTTCCGTTAAGTTTTTTTGTACATTATGCTATAAAAGTTGTACTACATAATATTTTGGACAAATATATCCTACCGTTATAACTTCCGTTATCTTTTCCACTATTGTTACTATGCACATGCATCCACCATATATTTTCTTATCTTCTTCAATAATAATAATAATAATAATAATAATAATAATAATAATAATAATAATATACACATTAAATATTGGAGTTATATATGTTAGTTATTTTTTAAAATATAAATATCCAAGAGTTATATATGTTAGTTATTTTTTAAAATATAAATATCCAATTGTTATATATGTTAGTTATTTTTTAAAATATAAATATCCAATTTATAAAAATATTTTACATTATTATTATTATTATTATTATTATTATTATTATTATTGTTATTATTTACTATATTAAAATTTAAATAGATTTAAAATTTTAACACAAAATACTAATATTGGGCACCTATTTTTTGCGCATCGCGCATAAGAAAAACTAGTATACATATACGCCTCACATCTTCAAATACATATAATACTACATATACTATGTACCAGTCGTTATACCATGGACCACGGTCCACAATGCATTGTGAACCGTGGTAACTGATACTACAGATCATCTCAAAAGATAGTGTCTTACATTTATTTTTATATTATCGAATGAAACTATAGTTATATCGAAATGTAACTGTAGTTGTATTGAAATGTAACTGCAGTGTATATGAACTGATACTGAATAACAGTTTCACATTTGTGAATGAAACTGTAGTTATATCGAAATGTAACTGTAGTTGTGTTGAAATGTAACTGCAGTGTATATGAACTGATACTGAATATCAGTTTCACATTTGTGTTTTTATATTATCGAATGAAACTGTAGTTATGTCGAAATATAGCTGTAGTTGTGTTGAAATGTAACTGCAGTTGTGTTGAAATGTAACTGTAATTGTGTTGAAATGTAACTGCAGTGTATATGAACTGAAAGTGAATGGCGCGGAACGGATGTGGTTTCATCTGTCTATTTCATTAATCAAAACGACGCCGTTTTGATGCGCAGTCCACAATATAATTTGCTTACAACACACATTTCCTACATATACTATGTATATCACACATTTCCCAATACGCAACTACAGCACACCTCACTACCTCACTATGCCACACCCACACCTCATCTCCATACATATACTCCACTTTTCTCCATTTTACTCCTTCAGGCTTCAACTCTTCTCCTTCAAATTTATTTTCTCAAATTTCCACACCTCCTCTACCTTAAGTTCTCTCACTTCTCCAGAGGCAAACTCACGTAGTATCATTTACTGATAAATTTTCCGGCAACCATACATTCTTTCTAGTGAGATACTTATATAGTAGTTAATTTATATTATATAGTTTTTATCCATGAACTAAATTTGGAGAAATTTTATGTATTAATTGTATACCGAAAATTATTTATAAAAATTTAATAGTATTAAACTACATATTTGTTGGATTAAAAATGAAAACAGTAATAACAATGTAGTTTTGCAGTAAATACATGCATTATTATATTATTGTGGAATAAGTGAAAACTATATTATAGTTAATTAGTTTTGGTAAAAAAAAATGTTTTTGTACATGCATTATTATTGTGGAATAAGTGAAAATGGTAATTGTATTATAGTTTTAGTAAAAAATGTTTTTGAGATATATGTTAAATTTTTTAGTTATATTAAATAAATAAATAACATAATTAATTTTTAGGTCCTATAATGAATTAATTATAATTTTATTTAAAAATAATTAGTATAAATTAGTGTTTTTGTGACCTCATTTTCGACCACCCAAAAATTTGGTCGCAAAAAGTGACTTTTTTCATTTTTTTCGACGAAGGTTTAAATTGGTCGGAAAGTGGTCGGCATTTCCGACCACCAAGTAAAAGTGGTCGGAAAGTTTATCCGCCAGTGAAAATTGTTTAAACTAATAGTGTTTCCGACCACCCGTCGGAATTTCAGCCCATAGAGCAAAGGTGGTCGGAAATCTCCTCTTCTTCTTCCTTTTTTTTTTTTTTTTTGGTTCAATGGTATGAAAGCCACATGATATCTTTGTATCATTGATTATTTCACTCATTTGTTTTTTCAATTTCAACTGATCACGACGCAAACAGCTTACTACTAGATATCATCTCACTATTCTTGCTATGAAAAGTAAGATAGTGCTACCCTTTTCATGTAGATACATGAAATCATTTTCTAATTCTAATCGTTAAAACTTTTATTCTTGTTAGGACTCTACAAACCTAGTTCTATTGAGTTTCATAATCTTATATAATATATTGTATATTATTGTGTATTGTACTGTATATTATTTTTATCATAGAATACTGTTAGGAACACAAGATTAAGTGATGAGACAAATCATTCGAGGAGTTAAGGAACGATTGGTAAAGCCAACCATCATATCCGATATGACATAAGGTTCATGGTGTTAACTAGTTAACTACTCGATAGGATTGTCAGAAACATTATTCTCTGATGTAAATAGTCCGAAACCTTAAAGCGTTCATTCCTGATGGCCGCTATTTCGTCTGAACGAACCATATCTAACGCTGCTACGATGTACCCTATGCCCGTGGCATGATTGTCCTTTCAGCGACACATCACTTTGTTTATATCAAATTGACGTAATGGATTGTATATCATCGTGTATTGTATAGTGTATTGTTTTTATCACATATAATATGAATTTTTATTAAGTTAGAATAAAAGTTTTAAAGAGTTAAAGTTATAATATTTTTATAGCAATTATAAATTTTGAGTAGTACTGACTCTATTATAGTATCGTATATGTTCAGTTATGCCGCTGGATCATCAGGAATTTATATCAATTATAAATTTTAAAAAAAAAACTGTAATTGATCATATTAGTATATAATTATAATAAAAATTTTCTTGATACAAATTATAGAAAATATACATTTATAAATACTTGAAATTTGAAAAAATGTAAAATAAAATACATGAAGTATAATTTATAAATAACCATTATATATATATATATATATATATATATATATATATATATATATATATATAATATTATACTCTTAGGGGGTGTTTGGTTGGATGGAGGAAAATGTTTTCCTTAAAGTGGGGGAAAATGATGTTTTATGTTGTTTGGTTGGATGGAAAACAAATTCCATGGGAAAAAGTTTTCCTTAACAATGAGGAAAATATTTTCCTAGCAAATCTTAGGTATTTTTTCATGGAAAACTAGTATCACAATTCTACCCTCACCCTACTTTATTAATTACTCTTTTATTATTATTTTTTCGAGAAACTCTTTTATTATTATTATATTATTATTATTATTGTGTAGGTTAAATATGTCATTATACTCATTATTCATTATCATTCCAAACCCAACCAAACAATGAAATTTATATTCCCAGTAATTTATTTTCCACCAACTAAATAATGGAATCTATTTTCCTAGTAATTTGTTTTCGGAATTTGAATTCTCCTTTAAATATTTTTCAGTGAACCAAACGGGATGTTAGAGATGTGGTCAAAAGCATCTTTGCGACTTCGCCATTCCGCCTCTACCTCCGCCATCGCCTGGCCCATTCGCCTATTCCGCCACCGCCACCGCCACCGCCAGTCTATTCTGGAAGTCGCAGCAGCCAGCGCCCATCTGCCCTCCACAGTCGCAACAGCCCTCCGCCGTCACAGTCGCACCAGGTCGCCGGTCGCCCCTCTCGGAGGCTCGGACTCTCGCTGTTCACCGTTCGCTCCTCTAGGAGGCTCGGACGCTCATTGGTCGTCGGCGTTCTCCTTTGTGCAGCAGCGCAACCGGCGTCATCCGTATAGCAGGTACGTATGCTTGTATTTTATTACTGTAATATTTAGTATTTTTTATAATTTTTGTTTGTTTTCCAGCCTTTATATATTTCTATTTTATTTATTTCTATTTTTTTATTTTGAATTGATGTTGTGTATATAATATTGAGTTTAAATGTGTTTTATAATATTAATAATTGTGTATTTCACCTATGAAGCTGAAAAATATTGAGGCAGAATTTTATTCACTGTATGGAAATGGAAAGATGTGATCCAGATGAACAAGGTCATTTGGCTTTGCAAAGTTGTAGAGGATGATGATAGTGTGCTCCTTTTTGTCTTAGAAAGCTAATCTGCTGCTACTATGTATCTTTGCTTTTGGATGTTTATCTTTTTTTGATGGGTGGTGGTTTTGCATTACAGTTTGGGTAAAGAATTATATTGGATATGTTTAGTTAGTGTCTTTGCATTTCAATGTTTAGTTAGTGTCTTTGGCCCAAACTGGCAATGCAATAACAGTTGATCCTTTAGATGCCAAAGGTAACTAGTGAACTTTCAAAATTTTCCCCTTTTTATGTAGTTTTCTGTGGAGGCACTCTACTGCTATCTCAATTCATAGGCTTTGTCCCTTCATTGCCTAAAATTTATCACTTAATTGCAATTCTTTTTTATTGCAACTTAACCATGGGGATATTCAATCCATGGCAATTGGCTTTGTCCCTATTTAACTGCTTTATTTTTATTTTACAGAAGAAAAAGTATACTTCAAAAAATGAACCTGAGCAGAATGGTAAGATTCTACATGTCTACTGCATATTTATATATGAAAGAGAGCTCTCTCTTCTCCTATTTTCAATCCCTTTTCTTATTTCATTAGTTTGAATTGGTTACTTTGCCAGTGTGTTCTGTTAACTTGTAGTAATATATATGCTGGTTTAAAATAACTTTTCTGCTTTTATTGATTGTTTATGTCTATGCTTTGGTGAAAATGTATCGTTGACACTATCTATTCAATGGCTTGTAGTAATAATCTTTGAATTTCAGGGATTGCAAAGCTAGAACTGCTCTGTTTGATGGTATTGAGGAAGGTGGCATTAGGGCTTCATTATCGTACTCTTCTCATGAGATTGATGAACATGAGAATGAAAAAGCACTGGAAGGACTGCAAGATAGAGTCAATTTGCTGAAAAGAGTAAGTTTTTCTTTCTTTATTTGTCAAAAAAGAATATGCTTTACTTTCTCAAAAGCCTCTAATGTGAGTTAGTCAACAATCAGCTGATATGAATGCAATAATCTAGCAGAAAAGGCCACATACGAACATAATCTTAACTGGAACCATGGACAAATTCAAGATGATGTAATTAAATTAACTGGTCTCAGTCTTATTTTCCTCACTTGGTGTGTATACCTGTATGCACTGAATGAATGTCTATCTGTTTGTTTGCTTAAGGACTTAAGTATTCTCACTGTTTGTTTGCTTAAGGTATTCTCACTGTTTGTTTGCTTAATCTTTGTTTTTATTTATTGTTTTAATATGATAGTTTTTATTAATTGAATTTTTGTACTAGTGTATATGTGTGTGTATATCTCTTGGCCTGGTCAGTTTCTGCAGTACATGAAGAACAATACTAAATAAATATATACATATTTGTGTTGATAGGTTAGTTGAGATGCTGGATGGTTACTAGAAGAAAGAAAATGAAATTGATAGGATGAAAGAAAGAAAATGACGGCATGCAGATTGAGCTCAGGTATATATATTTGTTTGTATAGTCCACTATATTATGATCTGTTTATTGATTTTTTGTTGGATTTAATTGTGTATTACTTGCCTTAGAGCAGTTTGTTAACCATACCAGCTACAGGAAGATCATTGGAGCGATCTCCTGCTAGTTGAAGATTCTCAACCTGTCAATTCAGTTGCCAATGTGAGCCCATCCATTTACCTAAAAATTTTTAACATGTGTTTAATTTAAGTTCATCTCTGTTTTCATAGTCTTTTTTTTGTGTTCTAATACTGTGATCTTTTTGGTGCTATGTACGATAAACTACTTAAGTCAAGAGTTACTATCTGAAACTTATTATTTTTTGTGATTGTTTGCAGCTTGACTGCACACTTCCTCCTGTGATCCAATGTTGGTGACAGTATGGAGAGATGTATTAGTTTGGAGATTGAATCAGAAGTTCAATTCATGAATGAATTCTCTTCATAAACTATTCCAGAATGTTTTAAATTTGTTGTATATACTTACAATCGTGTATATATATATATATATATATATATACACACATATTCATTTCACTACAGAGAATCACCTACAGAGGGATTCTCTGTAGTGAAATGATTTTTTTTATTTGTTGCCTCCAATTTTCCAACCACCAAAGTGGTCGGAATTTTCGACCACCGGTGGTCGGAAAATCTGGATTCGCGGTGTTGTTCTGCTGGTCGTTTTTCCTCCGGTGGTCGGAATTAGCGACGAGGGTTTTTCCGGACACCCAGTTTGGTCGGAAAAGTGGTCGGAACGGGTGTTTCTGACCTAATTAAGGCTATTTCCGACCACTTTCAGGTGGTCGGAAATCAACAGAATTCGAGCAGTAATATTTGCTGAATTTATTAGTTATATTAATTGTGTACCGAAAATTATTTATAAAAATTTAATAGTATAAAACTACATATTTGTTGGATTAAAAATGAAAACAATAATAACAATGTAGTTTTGCACTAAATACATGCATTATTATTGTGGAATAAGTGAAAACAGTAATGGTATTATAGTTTTAGTAAAAAATGTTTTTGAGATATATGTTAAATTTTTTAGTTATATTAAATAAATAAATGTCAAAGACCTTGTGGTCTAGTGGCACTCGATTTACACTCTCACATTGAAGGGAGTGGGTTCGAGCACATACGTACTATATTGTACCAGAGTCAGTAGTACTCAAGAAAAATAATATAATTAAGTTTTAGGTCCTATAATGAATTAATATATTAATTGTGTGCCAGTGCTGTTTCTTTATATTAATCTATTAAAAGACCCAGGGTTCCAGCCAATCAGCAGCCATCATTTTCCCGCCCAGCACCGTTTTTATTTTTATTTTTATTTTTGTGTTTAAATAGCTAAGGCATTTCAAAATAATGTAATTCCCGCCTATTTTTGTGTTCATTTGGTCTTTTTTTTTTTGTGTTTAAATAGTTAAGGCATTTCAAAATAACGTAATCCCGCCTATTTTTGTGTTCATTTGGTCTTATTTATAGGGTAATGACATATTTTAGAGTTAGTGTTGTGATTTGGTTCTGGTGGCGTGTGAGTTTAGGTCACTGGAGGTATGAGATGCTGTTATAGTACAATTGCAGTATAATATTTTATATGTTACACCCCTTTTTCTACCCTATAAATACATGCATATATACTTTCAGTTATTACAAACACAAAACTTAGAGGTATAGATTACAACTTTGAGAACTTTTCAAATTCTCTCTGATCAGATTCAGCAAAAAAAAAAAACAAAAACAAAAAACAAAAACAAAAACAAAAAACAGTGGCTGTGTTGTTCTTGTTGTTCCCACAATGTCTGGCCAATTTATTGTTGGTGTTCAACTTCATCCACAGCAGACAAGTAAAGCCATCAAGTTGCGTTGCGTCCGTAGTTATGTAGTAACTGAAACCAAGGTAGAAAGAGTTGTTAGAAGTCAATAGTGTGTTTTTCATGATCAGTAGGTTCGTTATTTATATGTTAGCATGTTATCATTTTTTATCTTTTATTCATTGTAGCTAACTATGTTTTTCTGTTGTATCTAAACCTAGGGTATGTTCATCCATGTCCATATACCTAAGGACATTGTGGCAAAGTATAATAACATGTTAAGTGAGGGAAAAGTTTATGGTATTAGGAATTTCCTATGTATCACAATTTTTTTTCAAATACAAAACTAGCACGCTTCGTTATATGATAAAATTCAAGCATGACACGCAAGTGAAGGAATATAAGCGAGTGAATTTTCCTAGAACAATGTTTCGCTTCAAGAGTTTTGAAGCTATACTTTCAAAACAAGAAATTGATGAGAAAGTGTTGATGTGAAAGAATTTACTGTTAGAATAAATATACATTCATAATACAATGTAATGATATAACTTGATAGCGGAAACCAATAGGATCGAGCACCTCTAGCCATAGTTGTCATTTCTATATCATTGCTTTAAAGATTGTAAGGAACTTTAGAGAGTTTTGTCCACCACTTGTCTCCTAAGCAACTAGATGATGCAGTCTCTGTATCTAGGAGTAGTGGGAAGGCCATACTTATATAGCCTACGTGCCATCATTATAGGCTAAGTAATGGAAACCGTTACTTCCATTTTAAACCACAACATAATGGTCATAAATGACCTATTAACTTGCACCACTTTAATAGTGACATTATTAATACAAAATGTTACATTCTCTCACTTGGTGCAAGTATTAACTCAAAGAAGTAAAAAAGAAATATGAACCATAGAGATAGTTCCTCTTAATGTGAGTAGTATCCACTTATGATTGCAATGTAACTTGTTCTCTAAGTACCTTATGTGATATAAAACTTACTGAATAAACCTTATGTTCATTCTTGATTTGTAATTAGTTATCAAAAACTAATTACTGTCACAATAACTAAATTTGGCCTAATAAACTCACACCGCTTGGTTTGTACAATATTAATGGAAAATGTTACAATTTTCCATTTGGTGCAAGCATTGGCATAACCTTCATTTTAAAAAAAACATAAATCATAGTGGTATGTCCTCTAAATTAAAGTGTGAGTAAACCAACAATGCATCACATGCATTTTGATTTCAAACTTAGGTCCTTTATGAATAAACCCTATGTTTATTCTTGGTCCAACCTTGAGGATGTTCTCAAATAAATATGCACATAACCATATGAAAAACCATCCATATTACATAGAAGTGACAAAATGTATGTACATACAATATAGTCAAATAATAAGTTCCATGTACCCTTTATGAACCCTAAAATTCTTATAAGCATGCCTTAAATAGGGATTTGAGACTATTAGCAAAATGCTAATATATTACATGACTAACTCCTTATCTTTAATACTATCTATGATGGCTAAGTTTTTGGAGTTGACACGTCTGCCACTCTCACTCTCATTAATCTTAACCAAAGATAACAATTGAGTAGTCCATATTCCAACGGCTTAAATGACAAATCCATAAGTCTAAGCCCACAACGGAACTTTAAACATACACCTTATAAATAATCTCTAAAACAAAAAGGAAGCCCAACTTTTATGCCAGTGGGCAATAACGAGGATTTATTTATGTAACTTTATGAAACAACACAAATATTGTATCAATATAATAAAAAATCCTCAAGATGAACCAATATCATGAGTCTTTGCTTGCTTTATGTCTCTCAACAATGAATTTTGAGCATTTTCAAATCTTAATGACCCAGGATCAATTTGATGAGACGAAAGACTCCAAAAAAAATGCTAAAGAATCCAACTCATGATAGTTCACCATAAACTCAATTCCGTTCTTATAATAAAAACTATTAATGTTGTTACAACATAAATATGTTGCACAACTTGTAGTCCAAACAAGGTTTTCCATTATCCACCCAATTGTATATCATCACATCGAATAAAAGAGCCTATGAAATTACCTATCTGTTCCAGGATCACATCAGATGTATAGCCTACTAGGAGCTCATGCACCTGAACCGACATATACACGAAATTCAGTACCACCAGTCCTAGCACCTTCCCATCATCAACATGTTTACAAACCAACATGCTATTCTCAAAAGACCAAGGATCATCCTCCAGAACTAGCTACATATCAATTCTATGATAGAACATAAACAAGAATAGGTTTCGTTCTATTTCAGAAATCTGAACCCCTTTCATCGGCCTCCAAACTGACGTCATCACTTGCATCATATATTAAACTTTCACGAGCTGATTAGTAAGGAAGCATCCCACCAGACTCCAAGATTCAGCCTTGACGTCGACCGCGACCTGCGCAGCGTCGGCGAGCTGCATGTCATTCTCCTCCTCCTCCTCAAGAACAATGTCTACACATCGAACCGTGACTTTAGCTACGATGTCGAAAGCAACCCTAAACCGAGTGGCCATCGAAAACGTGAAGAAAACACCCTCCACGTCAAGAAGACGAAGCCAAATGCAACAGAATCACAGTTAACAGGCAAGAAAGATCAAGAAAGATACCAAGAAACCCTAAAGAATTAGAGAGGGAAATTAAGAAACCCTAAAGAATTAGGGAGGGAAACAAAGAATTAGTTTTAAAAAAACATGATCTATTCTTCCTTTTAAGAAAAAAAAGAGTTAGCTTTCAGATTATTATTATTACCACCACCAACATCACTACACCACAACACAACCACAGTATCACCACCACCATGACACCACCACACCACCACCACAACTACCACACGATTACCACCGCCACCATCACTGCCACCAATACCACCACCATCACTCACATTACCACCACTACTACCACATCACCACCACCAACACCACCACCACTACCACTAACACCAACACCACCACAACTACCACCACCATCACCACCACCACCACAACTACCACCATCACCAACACATATTATTAGAGTCATTTCCATTTTTAGTCCTACTATTATTGGGACATTGCCAATTTTAGTCCACTTCTTTAATTTTTGCCACATTGCGGCCAGTTTTATTTAGTCATTGTCACTTTAGTCCACCGTTAAAATTTTTGTCAAATGGACGCCCAAAACAAGGGTATTTTGGTCTTTTCATGCTTTGATCATCCCCTTTACCATATGCAGTTGTTTTCCTTACACATTTTCAACCAATTAAACAAACACAAAATCCAAAAATGAATGAATTATGAGAAAATTAATATATGTCGTCAAATGGCCGGACCTCTTCATTGGATGAAAATGTGCAAGGAAAACCACTGCAAAGGATAAAAGAGATGACCAAAGCATGAAAAGACCAAAATACCCCTGTTTTGGACGGTCATTTGACGAAAATTTTAACGGTGAACTAAAAGTGGCAAGAACTAAATAAAACTGGCCGCAATGTAGCAAAAATTAATGAAGTGGACTAAAATTGGCAATGCCCCAATAACAGTAGGTAGGACCAAAAATAGAAATGACTCCATATTATTATTATTATAAAAAATCATATGTTCATTTTCAAGAAAATGAAACAAATAGAAAAAAAATGTATTTTCTTAACTTTCAGATAAATAATTAAAAAATAATAATTTTCTAACATTCAGCCAAACACAAGAAAATTAAAATATTTTTCAAAAAATGAGTCATTTTCTAAAATTATTTTCCAAAAAATATTTTTCAGGTTTCCAAATAGACCGTAAACTTGACAATAATAATATATAAAAACATAATAAGTCTCAATCAAAGTTATATCCCTAATCTATGTCCTGCTAACAATTTTGTACCTTGTGTTTCTAGAGTTTTACTATACAATTTTTTTGGACAAAAATACTCTTACTGTTATAACTTCCGTTATCTTTTTCATTAACTTTACCATGCACATGTGCCCACCATATCTTTTCTTATATTCTTTAATGATAATAATATTTGTAAACATTATATATTGGATTAATATAATAAATAAATTTTTTTCATTTAGATTTTAATTAATAAGAATTTGTTAATTATTTTTTAAAATATAAATATTGTGTATGTATTTTTGCACATCGCACATAGAAAAGACTAATTTAAAAAATAGGGCTGAAAGTGGTATAATAGTTGTGAACCTAAATGGGAAATAATTGAAATAGAAAATAAAATTTGAGGGAAAATTAAATGAATTTTTTTTTTGAGAATAAAAATTAAATGGAATTGAATTGAGATGAGAAAGTGGGGCGGGCGAGGGCAATGAGCTCCACATATTAATATTTTTAAAACTTGTATCTCCAAAAGCTCCAATGGCACCTACACTTTCTGTTTCTCACTCTTCACTCCTTCCCATCCACTCTCTCACTTCATCCCCAGCTCTCTTCCGTTCATCCATCGCCTCCCTTTCGTCATCCTCTCTAATTCTTCCATCAAACCCAGAAATTCCCTTCTTGTCATCATGCCCTCCCAAGTTTCATCACCTCTTACACTTCCCCATAAATCACCATCACCACCACCACCACCATCCCATTTTGCTGTTCACTGCGTTAGACTCTCCCCCTGTTGACACCCAAACTTTTCTTGCCACCATTACTGTTATAGCTGCCATTTCTCTTTCTCTCTTTTTGGGTCTCAAGGTACTCGATCTCTATTGTTTAATTTTTAATTTTTAATTTTTTGTTTGTTTGTTTGTTACTATAACCACTGATATTCCGTATTCACATTGAAAGTCTAATTTACTCTTAGAATATATAATTGTTTTAAGTACAAAAGATACCATAGAAATTCCCTAAATTTTGTATCTACTTCAAGTAATGCATTTATGCAAACTTTTGATAAATTTTCGTTAGAGTTAATTCCAGGAATGAGTTAATTCCAGTAATGGTCCTCCGACTATGTTGATTTTTTAAAATTAGTCTCCGATTTTTAATTTGGACAATTTAGGTCCCTTGACTTTCAAATTCTTTCCAATGTTGGTCTTTTCGTCAAATTTTGGTTAAATTGAGATCAAGTGAAGGGGTAAAATTGTCCGTTCACATCTTTAGTGTATTATTACTCGTATTTTTCCTATCCTATACGCTGTATATATGAATATTTTCAGTTGAAGTCTCAATCGAAGCCATATAATCTCATTCGATGTCTCTTCGACTGATATTATATTCATATATATAGCGTATAGGACGGAAAAAAATACGAGTATACAAGTGAACACACGATTTTACCCCTTCATTTGACTTCAATTTAACCAAAATTTGATGAAATGACCAATATTGGAAAGAATTTGAAAGTCAAAGGACCTAAATTGTCCAAATTAAAAATCGGGGACTAATTTTGGAAAATCAACATAGTCGGAGGACCATTGCTGGAATTAACTCTTCCAAGAATAGTATCTTGACTATTAACATTTAACAATTTTTGTCAGTTGAACCATAAATGGTCAATTGACTATTGACATTTACCAATTTTCATCATTGACTTTTAATTTGATCATAAATGGTTCATTGACTATTAATTTTGGTTCTCCAGTTAAATATACTTTTAATAAACATTAAATTTAAAGATAATAATGTAAAAAATTGACGTTTTGTCAAGATGAGCAAATTGGGTTCATAAACTTAATACATTCTGTTTGTAAAGAACTTAATTTTTACATTATACCATTAATGTTTACTAAATGGATAATTTAACTGAATGACCAAATTTGAAACAAAATCAATAGTCAAATGACCATTTATGGTCAAATTGAAAGTAGATGACGAAAATTAATAAATATCAATAGTCAATTGACCATTTATAATCAAATTGAAAGTCAACGATAAAAATTTGATAAATGTCAATAGTCAAATGACCAGGTATTTGTTGATGGGTGGGCAATGAAAGTGGAATATTTTCCGTTTTGTAGGGGGATCCAGTTCCTTGTGACAAGTGTGCTGGCAATGGTAATTCTTGGTTCAATTTCTTGATACCAAAGAAAAGAATCATAGTCACACAATTCACAAAAGCAATACTACTTACTTTTATTTGGATGGGCAGGTGGTACAAAATGTGTGTTCTGCAATGATGGTAAAATGAAGATGGAAACAGGATTGGTTGATTGCAGGGTTTGCAAGGGTGCAGGTATCTTTCAACACTTTAATGGATTACAGCATTCTTTCAATTTTGGCATTTCAATTTGATGCCCAAATTTGCATTTGCATGCAGGATTAATACTCTGCAAGAAATGCAGTGGCTCTGGATATTCAAGAAGGCTATGACAAGATTCCCAGATTTTTCCAATGTTTGATGATGATTTTGTGAGGCCAATTCAACCATGCTATCTGAACATCACAAAAACAAGAGTGTAATTAAGTTGTGTCTCTGGCTCCCCAAGTTCACATGATATTAAGATGCAATTGAATTAAAATGTTTTATTTTCCTTACTAATTTCCAAAATAATAAGGTATTTCATCACTCATCATTTTCTCTTGGCAACAGTTTCATACAAATTCCCTGGAAGCTAAACTCTGCCCACAACAGTATTGGTAGCAAGTGTAAAGCAAATTAAAAATCTTATTCATGTCTATAGCAGAGCTCTGAAAGCTCAAACTGAAGCGATTTAACATTTTCCAAATCTCCAAGGCCCCACAGATAAAATTTTGTTCCACATATATGTATCTAATGAATACCCCCTTGACTAGTTTTACGCAGAACTATCCCCCTCAATGAAAGGAATTGTGTGGAGAGGATAGACACCTTAAGCATGCAAATCAATTATCACTCTTCTGTTTTAGAGCGCAAACCAGAGATTGAAGTCTTTTAGTTGAAAGGGCTTTATGAATTCCCATCATTCTTGCATATTGCTGACTGATGCAGAACTCTTGAAGCTCTCACAGCCTGGACAGTTGTGTAAGCTCTCATGAATGTAGATGTCACAATCAAGACAGAAGTGTTGTTTGCATTTTGGACAAGCAACACATGGGGCGGGAATGTTGCCTGCACCAGAAACCAGTTTCATAAGAAGCTAACGAGCAGATGTTCAAATATTAGGTTCAAGTTCGAAGTAACACATTTCAAATGTGTTGTGGAGATAACCCCAGCCAAGCTGGCTAAGGATGCAAGCTTGTAACCACAAGGTCACGAGTTTGAATCCTAGCCTCCTTGGTTTGAGCCGGTCAGATATAGACAACCTAGGCAGCTAGGCTAGTTTACTTCCTTGCCGACTAGGATCACAAGACGGGGGTTTACCCAGTGCACACCCTTGGGTAGTGCTGTGGGTTTCCCTTGTTACCCCAAAAAAAATGTGGTGTATGACCAAGTTTGTGCTGCATATCCACATGGGGTATACATAGCATTAAGTTGTTGCAAGACCCAGCAAAAGGATTTGAGGTGAAAATACTAGCATGGAAAAACATTTTAGTACCAATCATAAATATATGCATACAGCATTAAGAAGTTTTATCAACCTTACTTCACAAATGAACTATTTTGCAAAGGACAGGTCAAGACCATACAGTAACTGTCATGGCATTATTGGCACTGAGAGAACAAAAAAACAAGAAACCTAATGCATGGTCTCAGAATTGTGCAGTCTGTTCAATTATTAACAACTGATAGAAAAGGGATTGTCTAAACCAAGATTCCTCACTACTTAAGTATCCAAGAAAAATATTTCAGCAAAAATACCAATTTGACCCCTATATTTTGCATATTTGATCAACTTTGCCCTATCTTAATTTTCCTGGCAAGATTTCAATAACATGGCCTAATTGCATTCAATTTAGTCCTTCTGTGAACTCTGTCAATATACTGTTAGTTAGACCTGACCTGGACACATCATCCTCCATCTGTACAAGAAAAGAAAAAACTGGGAAAAAGTCTTAATAAACTCTAAGACCAACCCTACATATTAAAGAACAAGGCAACTACACATCCATGGACCAACAAGAGCTATAAGCATACCAACGAAATATTCTGATTAGCTCAACCACATTTGAACCAAAGATGATCTTTCTTTAAACTCCAAACCAACAAAAAGGTAATTACTTTTAACAACCCAAACACTGTAGAAGTAAGTACAAGTCTCTCTGTATCAATGCAATTTATTCTGGTGCAATTAATGGAGGGACTAAATTGAATGTAATTATATCATGTTATTAAAATCTTGGCAGAAAATATAAAAAGATAAGACAAAATTGACCAAATATGCAAAACATGAGCAAAATTGGTATTTTTGCCAAAATATTTCATTGTTTGGTGACAATAATCATATTTATGCGAACCTTATAACTATTACCACATATATAACACATCCATGACTGACTTTCAAGTAGCATCCAGCTTATAGTTACACCCCAGGACAAATCCAAATAGGTTTCTTTTTTATGAAATTTAGTTGGACATTTACATGGAAAGCAACAATACCGATGCACTGTGTGTGAGAAAAACTCTTAATAGTCAATACCATGTGGTTACATTGCTCTAAGTCACTGCACATTCATATACAGTAATTACCAACTTGAGAAAGAGTAGCTGCTACAGTTTAGTGATTATCAAATTATGCACTTATATAAAAATGCGTTTAATAGAAAATTTGATGTTGACTTACCAGGGTTTAAGAGACTTTGCCGGCAGCCAAAACAATTCTTTGGTACCTTTTGCAAATTGTTTTTAATAGAGGGTGACACGTCATCAAAAGCAGTGATAGGGAATAGGTGGTGGTATGACCTTGCCAAATGGGGAGAAGAAACAAGGGTCAGACCACAAATACAACATTCAGTAGGCAGTTCACAAACACGTGCTTTGCATCTTGGACAAGTGTAGCCCCCACCAACTTTAGCCTCCTTATGGCAAGAACAGATTGAAATCGCACCTTCTGCAGCTCTTTGGGGAAAACCCATCTTGATCAAATTTGCAACTGCAAATTCTGCTATTGCTGGAGGTGGCGGGGCATGCTCCAGTACCAATTCTTTTATGTGAGCCTGTTCATGTATCAGAATATTACATAAATTAGATACAACTAAAAATTTGTGTTGACTATTCAACATTTCAACATTATTTCAACTAAGGCTGTTTCAATTTATAGGCAATGGTCACAATTCATAACGTTCTTATTAGAAAAATCTAGAATGATGACATCTTTTTGGTATAACTCACCTCATCCAATGCAACATAATACATTCCACCAGTTTCTTGGCAAAGATGCTTGCATATAAAGAGTTCAGCAGAGAGGCCAATAACTGAGCATCTTATCTTGGATTTCTTGCATTTCTGAATTGTTTCCATTATATCCCCCGGATCACAAGTATTTAGAGCCGAATACAAAATGAGAACTTCACGATGACCATATGATGGGATTTGATTTAGAAGATCATGCACAAGTTCGAGCCCATTCTGAAGTGAAGCATCACCTGAGCACTCCAACTTACCCATCACTGCTTTAATGTGAGCCTCTGGGCTGCCACCAAGATCGGTTAAACAATGAGCAACCCCATCTTTCAACATTACCAGGCCAATCTGACTCAAGGGATTCTGATCAAAGAACTCTCTAATAAAAGCCTCCACTTGTTTTGCAACCACAACCATTCTGCTTGGTTTATAATCCATTTCAGTAGCTGCCTACATGGCAAAAATCACGTAAACAATAAATTCACTTAAAGATTTTGCATTCAGATTGACAAAATTAGACAGTTCACTGCAATTGTACATTTTGCATCTCTAATATATATATATATATATATATATATATATATTTGGTGGTGGTGGTGGGAGGTGAAAGAGTATAGATCAATAGAAAGTTTCAATAAGAAGAAGACACCGCTTACTAAATGAGACTAGAATATCATTTACAGACTTACACTACTTTCAAGTTTTCCCAAAGCTAGCCAATCAATCAACAAACATAGCCACTTGAAAATGACAGCTTGCATTAAAGAACCAAATTTCCTTTCTCTTTTAACGGGATATCAGTAAGCTTTGGCATGCTAAATTTCCAAAAGATGTGAACAATTGATTGAATATAATACAGACATAACCATATGAAAAAGTCATATTCACCAGTGAAGGGAAAACTTAAGATATAGAAATGCATAAAAAAAATGTTGGCAACAGATCTAAAAACAGTGAAAACACATTAAGAAAGAGAAAGCTAATCATTGTTGGCAAGCATCAAGTCAATACTCAATAAAATTATTCCTAAATTAACAAAAATATTTTGCATACCTTGGAGAAATCAAGTACAACATAGAGATAGCGAATCAGGCCCTTCTGAATTCGGGCAGCAGATGTAGTGCGGAGGCGCCGGCGATACTGAGCATGGTAGAGGGTTTTGTTGTCAATAGGGCGCAGGAGTCCAGATTCATCCTCTTGTAGAGACTCCCACGACCTCTCATCTGCATAGGTTCTCTCCCACGCCTCAATACCTCTCCCAGATTCTTCTTCATCATCTTCGTCCTCTTCATTTGTATTAAATCGTCTTTCAGCGCCATTCATTTTTTTCTACAGAGCAAATTACTAAATCTTAGTGTCATTTAAAGTATTAAGACACTCAGGCACTCAGCATCAACACAAAGAAAGGTTGACACATTTGATACTTAAGCAGTTAAGCATACTTCAAGAAGTCCAGCCAATTAACATATATAGGAAGGGCTTCATGTTAAAATAAGATAATCAACACCCAAAGGCTCTCTTTGAGTTTTTTTTTTTTTTTTTCCTCATTCAATTCTAACAATAAAGCAAGTTTCAAGAATTTGGCTTCTGATATTAATTGCCATAACAATAAACACAGGATATAGTTATAAACTAAACATCCTATGATTCTTAAATGATTACAAAGGAAATGTCAAGCATGCAACACTCCAGCATCATACAGGGTATGGGGACAGGAGCTGGAGCTGTAAAAGTTTTCTGCCATCTTACATCAGAGAAGGTTGATTCAAGAATGAAAAATTATCATCTATTACCAGTGTATTCAAGTTGTGATGTTATGAATGCATTGGTTACAGTTAGAAATGAGCAGAAACTCTTTTCCATTTCCACCACTTCAGCTTCTAAGTAAACACTCTACAATCTGATTGGGCAAACACATTCTTTCAATTAACCTTCAAACTTGTACATCAATCATTCTATTGACAAAGCAAATAATAGTTTTTCTTAAAGTTCAAAAACACCAAATGTTTAGCTTTTTTAAAAAAATAATAAAAAATACTCGATTAAACAACTTATAAAAAGAAACAAATGTCAACTCAGAATGATAACAAAGAATCAAGTTTTATTCAGTTTGAGCAATTTGCTAGCTCAATGTAAATCAGAGTAGCTCTTATATCTACCTGAAGGACAAGGCACTTGCTGTCATAGCAAAAGACCATTTCTAACAGTTAGGATACTGGAGTACTGGACAGTGTTCATAAAACAAAGAGACCTATGGTGTGCATACCTCAGGTTTCCCTGTTGAAATTACACGAACCATAGATGATTTTCATACATTTGGAGCCCCAACAAGACAAAGTGTTGGTGTTTCCAAATCAATAACTAGCATTGTTCGCAATGTCTACAGCCCAAAGTAATAGTCAGAGAAAGGCAAATTGTGAGGTTTCTTAATTTACAACATATTGCAACCATCTTCAAGTCAAGGGAGTTACTTCAAAATATCAAGTCAAATAAATAGAACAGGAAATAATGTGTGATGAGAACCTGAACATTATTTGCATGACAACCACCAGACTAATACATAGCCATAGTATGTTATAATGTGCACTCCTGGACACATATTTTTTTTTATAGAAAACTTTTATAACAATGTATCCCTATCATTTTAATCATTCAGTTTTATGCCTTATCTACTCTAAACTAATTCTGCCTTAGTACCAGGTTGTGTAGGACACAAAAGGTGAGTTCAGAACATCCCTATACAAAGCCTACAAGTCTCAAATCACTCATTCTGCAAATTACTTAAACATAAATAATGTGCCACCAAGAAGAAAAGAAGATAAGGCCAAACAAGCTATAAAATTTGTAATATATATGTTTTATTAGCAGGGCCAGTTCCTCTGGAATACAAGCAGAAAGCATGGAGAGTTAAGCAGTGTAATTTGCAGTGATAGCGCTGAATCATAGCTGCATAATTTCTTATTAAAACAAAAAAAATGACCCAATTCTGCAAGAAAATGAGCAAAAACCACATAGAAAATAAGCTCAATTCAACTCCTAGCCACTCCAATAATACAATTAACTTATCGATTCGTCAATCCATAAAAGCAAATAAGTAAAGCAACCACACACAATGAAAAATTAACACCCAATTTTATAAAGAAAATAGAATCAAAGAAAAACCCTTGACAATGCTAAAGAACAAATTTTAATCATCCCAAGTGACAATCACGACTTCAAAATCGACAGTTCACGCGGAATCTTTGATCGAACAATAAAAAAATCCCAATACCCTCAATGAGAACCCAAAAACGGGGACGATAACCCACAAAACCAGAAATAAGCACGAACCTCAACCGAACCAGCTTCGAATTCCAACAAATTAGGGCTCAATTGCAGGTGTGGCTCACTCAGCGACGACTGGCGACTCGGCAGGGCAGTGCGCACCTGAGCGGCCACAGGCGAGAGGGTTGCGTGAGAGAGAGCTAGCAGGCTGTGACTCCTATCTCCTACAATCCAGATTAAGAGACAGGCAGAGAAGGCAGAGAGGGTTACGCAGCTGCGATTAGGATTTTAGGGTTCACTAGAGACGGAGAGTTTGAGAGACAGAGTTTGAGAGACAGAAGAATACTGGTTGACTGAATGAGAGACAAAAAGGGTTTGAGTAAATGAGGAAGTATGGATGTAAAATTTTATCATTTTATGTATAATATGGCGCCCAAATAAAAAAATTTGGTGGGAATTAGATTTTAGTGAATTCATACATCAATAGTGAGAGTAGCAAAATCTATTCTACCAATAGCAAGAGTATACTTTTAAAATAATAATTAAATTGTTATAATAGTATTTCATTAGTGGACATTATTGCTTGTAACAGTTGTAACGGACGCAATTATTCCTCATTATGTATCTCATTATTATATTGTACCCCTTTATATATATGTGTGTGATGATGAATAAGAGCACACTCTGGTTTTTGTCTCCATTTGTCTTGTCTTTACTTTTATGTTTGAGCTAATATGTTTTACAACACGTTATCAGCACGCTCTTACGGTGAACAAGGCAGTTAAGGATTTGTAGTGAACAAGGCAATTAAGGATTACAAATCAGAGGTGAAGCATTTGATCATTTATCAATTTCCAGATTTTAATAGAAATGGAATCAACAAGTAAGCTTTCTGATTTCCGCATTATAGCCTGTAAAATACTCCGTATGATATTATGCTTTACAATGCTATGATTTTTGTTTACAATTGGTATCAAGAACCCTATAAAATCTCTGTTTTATCTAATTGATTTATTGGGTTTTGTATGCAATATGAATATAATTTTATATTTGAATGCATACATAAATTTGTGCCTGTTGTTTCCAATATGTATATGCATATATATATATATATTGAATTTCGTGTATGTATATATCTACATGCAAATTTCTCT
Source organism: Ipomoea triloba (assembly GCF_003576645.1). Lineage (NCBI taxonomy): Eukaryota > Viridiplantae > Streptophyta > Magnoliopsida > Solanales > Convolvulaceae > Ipomoea > Ipomoea triloba. The sequence goes on along the minus strand of NC_044929.1, from coordinate 9,629,243 downwards.
TCAAGTAAATTGCATATTAATATTTTCCTTATGCACATATATATATTTCCTTGAATATATACATGTATTTTCCACAAAAATTTCTGGAAAATATAACAATTTTTTTTCGAAAATAAAAAAAATAAAATAAAACAACAATACCTACTGCTTGAATCATCAACGACGCCGGCTACGGGGTCAACGGACGGCGGACGATGGCTTGCGATCGGCGGTGGCGGATCTGAAAGCCTCCCCACCTTCCCCTCTTCTAGCGAAAGTGGTGTTCGACGGTGGCAATAGTTGATGGTGGGTGGTTGAAGGTAGCAATCAGCGACGGCGATGCTCCTCACCTAGATGATGAAAGAGATGGAATTTTTTTCTTCTTTTCGAAATCAACGAACAGAACCTGCTTGTTCGATAGTTTTTTTCCCCTCTCTCCTTTTTTTATCTGTCTCCAACATCTCCGTCACGGGGGTGTCGACGGCGGTTGCGGTTGGACCTGAGAGCGGCGGCCGGCGATGGTAGCGGCGCTGCTAGGCGACCGGCGCTGCTTGACGGTCGGCGATGGCGGTGGGCACGGCACTCCAGCAACGGGCGGCTCTGCCTCTGCGTTCTGATCGCGATCGTCCCCCTTTTGTTTTCGCAATTGTTTTTCCGGCTCTGGTCTGTCTTTGCAGACGGCTATTTGGGAACAAGGGTTTCTTTCCCCTTTGTTATATTGGACCAGGGTTTGGGCTTCTCTTTGCCTAGATCCAGATTTTTCAAGAACACAAGGACGGAAGACATTGGGTTCAGCTTGAATAAAATATGTTTGGCCCTATATCTACTGACTTCTGTAGATCCTATTGGGCATGTTGTTTTAGGCTCAATTAATAGATCAAAATGATGGATTATTTTGTTAAGCAAATTAAGTTGAAGCCTATTTCGATTATTAAATTCTAGGCTAATTTAATTTGGACTTACAACCAAAGCAGTTATATGATTTTTGGGTCCTTTTTTTTTTCAAAGCATTTGAACTAACTTTAAATGCTCGACCCATTTGATTTTAGATTTGGGTTTAATTCTTTCATTAACTCAAATCCTTAAAATCTTCTTCCATCATTTGTTATTTTCGGCCTTGCCTTGCCCAAATTCGGCCAATAATAATACAAAAATGATGATGAGCCTTTTTGGTTTATTAAAAGAATTGTGGGATTGCTTTAAATTCTGGACTCATTTTTATTTAAAGTTTTGGGCTGTAATAATCCCAATTTTTAGATTAATCTAGTCCCTTATAATATTCTTCCATCATATGTTTTGGGCCTAAGGAAATGTTGGGCTATCTGATTTTGGTTACGAGAATCATTGATTTGGGCCAATTTTTTTTACAAAATTGAAAACTATATTGTTTTCAAAATGCCATTCAAATCATTCTTTGAATTTATTATTGATGCTCCTAAATTAAATTGCTAGTTTGTGCAATTTATTTGGCTGACATGATTTTATGAGTTCATATGCATATTCGTTATATTGCATAATATATAGTTTCTTTATGCGAATAATAAGTGGACTCTCGTTTTTAGCCGGCCGTAGTATATATAGATTTTTTTTGAAAAATCTAAATCTTGGTTGTTATCTCCAAAATATGAATTTAACAATCTTATTTTGGACGGAGCACGCCTTTAACGTAGGCCCTTGAAATTGATATTTATCTCAATCTCATATCTTGTCGATAGCCCTATAAAAATCCATGAAGGATTGCTTTGACTACAAATATCATTGGTTCTTTCTAAGTCACAATTTGGCTGATTTAACTTTAGATTTCAAGGTTTTCAGTCAGTAACTGATTTAATCAGCTATACACAATTGTGTCCCAAACTTAAGTTATTCAACTAGTCGAGGATAACTTCAATTCACATAACTTTTGGCCCAGCAGCAAGGTATGTTTCACGTGTGGATATAAAAGGCACTGTTCAAGTGCGTGCCACACCACGAAGCATCTTGCTGAAACCTAAGCGAGCAGCACAATGTTGAATCCGACCAAGTTGCTTTGCTTGAAGCAAACGCTCTTGTTTGGTCATATTGATGATACAAATGCCTTATCTATCCCAGAAGTGATAGATTATTCCTCTATAAATTACAATAGTAATTCTGTTGCAAATATTTTGAACGAATGCATGATCTATGAAGATCACTATCCCAACATAGTGATAGTTCATCCCGATATGAATGATCATTAGTAAGATCATTCTAGACATTACAGTATATTTTTTCTCTCGATGTTGTATGCATCTGTGTCAAACCAAATTATCCACATCATCTTATATGATATTCATTGCTTTAATTTTATTAAAGTTATTTTGGCACTTTTGAGAAATCATATCATACTTATGAGTATGATTTGGTTTGCCAAAATGTCGTGATAAGACCCAAACAAGTATTGATGATTTGGGGACATCATACTTGATATATTTTCAAATCTAGCTCACTGCATATCAGTATCAATCCCCTATCAACCTAGTACGTGTAAACATTTCCTATTCTGCGTTCCTATTCTTACTGTGCAGTCCAATTGCTATATCACCACCATTTGCGTATCTTTATGGGCTATAAAACTCCATCTATTTACATAAAGCCCATGATAAGGAATCAATAGATACGCTGACTGCATACTGAAGATCAGTTTCACGGCATTAGGGGGAGATATACCCAAATTTAAATGCCGAGAAATTCCATGAAATGGATAAATCTTCATTATAATCCACGTACTAGTAAAACTGAACTAGAAGTTCAGAAGATAATCTATTTACAATATTAGCAAATAATCTGCCAAATATATATACCGATAATGTATATATACACTGATCATATTGATCAGAAAAGAGTGACAAGGTCCCATAAGATAATCCCCAAATTGGACCAAATATATTTATCTCAATACTCCTTGACACCAGAAGTGTAGGAGATCTATCGGTTTAAGAAATATGAAACATAATGCTAGCAAAGAAGCATTGTCACTCTTGTCCTAAAAAGGAATTATGTCTTAAAGACATATGTCCAGAAGACAAAAACCCTAGTAAGGTGCACCAAACAAACATAATACTAGGGATACGGAACAATCAGATCTTAATATTGGGAAATGTCAACGATCTGATTAAAAATTGTCATGATTTTGGGAGAAAATTTTAAAACTGTCGACAACACATGCCTATATAATTGCTCATTTAAATAAACTGGATCCAGGTGAGATGCCAGATGCATCCTCATTATTTAATATTTAAAGGAGCAATTAAGGCAAAGCTCGACTCGCTAAAACAGATTCTCTTGACAATACATACACCATTGAATAATAACCCTGTTGGTTACAAATGGATGTTTGTACGAAAGAGAAATGAAAACAATAAGGTGATATAATAGCGAGTGTTTGTAACATATGGGTTAACGCAGAAACCCTTGATTAATTTTAATCAAATCTCCCATGTACGATGACATTAAGTTTCGCTATACAAGATAAATTGGCAGTACAAACTTAGATATGCAGCTAATAAACGTCGTGATCATATGACAATAAGGTCACTGGACGGTATGGTCTTTATATGATCTTAGCACAGATCACAATTAATTGAGTAATTTTCTCCTGAAGTATGAAAATGTAAAAATCAAAATATACCGTAGTACTTATTGAATCATAAAGAGCTTAATGGTATTAGCTCCAACAATGAATTTTAGAAATTAAAGGATTTGGAAAACCAAGTATTATCTCGACTTGTAGATCGAGTATTCCCTTGAACTCATCACACTAACGGTTATATCTCTTGCAGAAGATAAGGAACCGTTTAGACTCAAAAATGATACTGAGGACACTTTAGGACCTGAAGTCCATTTCTTCATTATTGGAACACTACGAAAGAACCAGAAGTTCCGTGATCATATTAGGACTAGCATTGTCCATACAGTGAAATCACTTATAACTCCTAGCGCTCCAAATATCATCTAGTAAACTTATGCAATAAACCATTGAGTGTTTCTCATAGATCACTTGGTATTGACTCCTTTTTCAAAACTAGTTATGTGTGTTATTCAACCCACATAAGCTCCAGAAGAGTCACGAGAATCATTGGATAAAATGTTAACTTATAGTGACAATCCTGAAGATTGCCATATTATCTCCTCTACGCTCCTTTTGAAACAATTATTCTACTTTAAGCAATGTAGAAATCGAAGATTGTTATCTTCAGGGGGAGATGTTGGACTACATTTACTTAAATCAATCCTGAAGATTGGGTGGATCCTAAAAGGGCCAACAATTGTACTTGGGTGGGCCCTAAAAGGACCAACATTTGTACTCTTTTGCAACCTATATACCATGTACTCTTTTCCTCACTAGATTTTTCCCAATGGGTTTTTCTAGTGTGGTTTTTAACGAGGCATGGGTATAATATAATAAACGAGAAGAAAGTTGCAAATAAATACTTAAATAGACGAACCCCGAAATCATGAAGATTATGCCCTGAAGGCTTATGATTGTACTCTTTTTCTCTTAACTAAGTTTTTCCCACCGGGTTTTCTTAAGTTAAGGTTTTTAACGAGACAATCAGGAAGGTTGTTGTCTTCAGGGGGAGCAACAACATACACAAAGATTATTGGTCCAGAAGACCACCAACTCTTGCAAATCCTGAAGATTAAACGCAACAAGTTATGGTTGTACTCTTTTTCCTTAACTAAATTTTTTTTCCCACTGGGTTTTTCTTAGTATAAGGTTTTTAATGAGACAACCAGGACTATATATGAATTTATAAATATCATGTACTCTTTTCTTCAACTAGGTTTTTCCCACGTGGTTTTCCTAGTAAAGTTTTTAACGAGGCATGAAAGTATTTGAATATACCATTCATGTACCCTATACTCTTTTATTGTCTAGGTTTTTTCCCATAGGGTTTTCCTAGCAAATTGTTAATGAGACAAGATCGTGGTCAAATAATGTCCAAGGGGGAGTGTTATAATAGTATTTCATTAGTGGACATTATTGCTTGTAACAGTTGTAACGGACGCAATTATTCCTCATTATGTATCTCATTATTATATTGTACCCCTTTATATATATGTGTGTGATGATGAATAAGAGCACACTCTGGTTTTTGTCTCCATTTGTCTTGTCTTTACTTTTATGTTTGAGCTAATATGTTTTACAACAGGAATTAGATTTTAGTGAATTCATACATCAATGGTGAGAGTAGCAAAATCTATTCTACCAATAGCAAGAGTATACTTTTAAAATAATAATTAAATTAAAATTTCGTCACTAATTCATAAACCTTTAGCTAGAGTAATTCTTAACCCTCATAAAAACTAAGCAAATGATACATTTAGTGAGGGGTTTTTCTACCCGTCACTAATTTTTTGTCACTAAAAAGTGTTTTTATTGTAGTGCGGCATATCACTTAGCATTGCCAGCAAAGTTGGATCGAGTGCACGACGTATACCATGTCTCCCAGTTGAAGAAGTACGTGCACGACGCTTCCCATGTGATTACACCGGAGATCCTGGATCTAGATGAGACGTTGTCCTATGAAGAGAAGCCAGTGAAGATTCTGGATTTCAAAACCCGAGAGACTCGGCGCAAGGTAGTCAAGCTGGTGAAGGTGTGTTGGTCCAACCATGGAATCGAGGAAGCCACCTGGGAGATGGAGGACGAGATGAGGAGGCGTTACCCGGCTTTATTTGACCTAGGTAAGTAGTTAGCTTAGTTTTTGCATGTTATGCATGGGTTGGGTAAGTTAGAAGTTTAAGAGTTAACAATATAGTATGTTCTTAAGGATAAGTTTGGTTGAGCAATCCTTTCGTTAACCTTTGATCGATTCCTTTATGTTTTTGAACCATTCCGTTTCAAGTTCCCGTGAGCTTTGAGCTTTGGGGACGAAGCTCCTTTTAAGGGGGGTAGAGTGTAACACCCCGTAATTTCGTTCAAGCCTTGAGACCGGTAATTATTTCTACCGGGTAATTTATTTGATTTAATTGGGCTTCATTCTTCTAATTGATATATATATATATATGATATATATATATATATATATATATATATATATATATATATATATATATATATATATATATATAGATTTCCTATTCCGGAATTAATTATTTATTCTAAGGCTCAATTCTTGATTTAATCCTTATAAGGGATTTCTTTAAATTGGATCCTTATAAATAGAATATTTTGTAATGGCCCAATTTATTATTTATTCTTGAAGGGTCAATTCCCTACTTACTAGTATTGTAATAAATAATGTAAGACCCATTCTTTACAAGGACCCATTATTTAATCTACTTACCCTAGTATGATACATACATGATACATGTAATTATTTTTCCTCCTAATATAAAAGTCTTGTACTTACAACCCTATCTCTCTTTTCTTTTCCTGCAAATACATTTCCTTCCTACTCCTTTCACCTCTAAAGAACCCTAAGCAAATCCTACACTTCATTCTTCAAGATCCAAGACCAAGATTGCTCCTTTAGGGATTTCTAAGGCCTGGGTAAGTGTTTATCTTTAGGAATATGCCTTGCATCATCTCATTTTCATGATCTTTCTATAAGTTCTTATGGTGTTCTTTTGGGATCTTTCTTTGGGAAAAAGATGATCAAGTGGGTGGGAGTGGCTTGTGAAGGAGGAGGAGTTTGCTTGGTTTGAAGTGTGCTACAAGAGGTAACCATCATGTCCACTAAAACCTATTTTTACACTCTTGATCTATATGAATATGATTTGGTGTTGGAATCCTGAAATTTCTTGGATAATAGCTTTGTTGATGGTCTGTGAACCTTTGTTTTGTGGATTGTTGAACTTGTGTTCATCATCCTTTGTATCTAGATGTGTATAATCAATTCTTGTTATGGATTCCTTGATTTATTGGCTTCTGAAATATGAAATCTGAGTATTATTCTGAGCATGATTTGTATTCTGGACTGAGTTTGGTGTGTTTCTGTTTCGGGTCTGTAATCTGTGTTGGGTTGCACTTGCGGTGCACTTGGACGGTATAACGTGTCCCGTCCAAGTGTTCCGTACGTGTCTGAGGGGAGTGGAGTGGCAGAAGGGAGTGTTCCGCTGGGGGGATCCGTTAGTTCACGCGGAAGGGTGTGGCGAAAAGCGGTGTTCCGCTGAGTCGTTCAGTGAGAAAGAGGCGGGGGAGTTTGGCGGTGCATCCTGCTCGTTGACTCGAACCGCAAGAGTATTTCTAATTCTGTTCCAATGAGTCTTTTTGTGGTATGTTAGCTCTGTTGATTCCCTTTTTATTCTGGAATGTGTACTGAGCATCTTGTTGAGTATTCCACCTTGATTATTGAGTATTTATTCATGATCCTTAGTCATTGATCTTGATTTATTGGACTAGCATTGTTAGCTTATTCTTTGATTTCTATCCTGAGTATGCACTGTGTTATATTCTGAAATAAACATTGTTGTTGGGTAATTCTTTGGGGATGAATATGTGTTGGTATGTGGAGACTTTGACTCCTTACGAGTATCTCCTTATCTTGTTGAGTCTTTGATATTCTTGTTGGGACTTAGTTGGTGGAATTATGGTTTATTTGTGATGGTATTGTTTGGGAGGGTATTGTATGCCTTCTTATTTGGGCCTGTGTGCCTCTGTAATTGGGAGTTGGGTACCTCTGTGATATGGGCTTGTGTGCCTCTGCGATATGGGCTTCTATGCCTCTGCATTTGGGCTTGTTGCCTCTGTGTTGTGATATGGATGAGGTGGTTAGTTTCTATGGTTATTATTGTTATTTGGGGATGGTGGGTTAGTTCTTATCTCTAGTATGATGATAGGATCGTTTTCCTTGTAATCTTTGATAGAGGTTGTACCTCCGTTGGTGTTTGTTATTTCTTGATATGTCGGTTTGGTTGGTTCCCTTGTGTTCATTCTGTTGGTATTATGATTCAATTGGTATCTTGTGTATAGACTTGACGTTTATGCATTTGCATCGAATGTTGGTTGTACTTGAAGAGTCTTGGTTTATGGCTTATTCAGCGTATTGTTGTTGAGTCTCTGATTTAAATACTGAACAGTTCGTTGGTGTGTATATTCTAGATGGGTGTGTAAACCTATTTACAAACTTACTATATATATGTATGTTCTCACGAGTGTGAGTGGTGGTTGCTTAGCAGTCTTTTGCTAATGGTTTCTTACATGTTTTCCAAGTATGGAGTAAGTCTAAGCGAGAGCGCATTAGAGCTTTATCATTATGTGACCTACTTAGACTAGCTTATGTTTGTTTAGACTTGGTTTTGGGCCTGTGTGTAGGGATGTCAATTGGGCCAACTCGCTGGATTTTGAACCAGCCCTGCAGGGTTGTTGGGCTTATCGGCTTGGGCTAAATGGTTTTTCTTTTTTTTCTTTTTGGATTGGATTGGCCCTAAACCTAAATTGCGGGCTGCTGGGCTAATCTAGCGGGTTGAATCACTAAACAAAAATTGAAAAATAAGAGTGGGTATCCAAATGGACCACAATTGGTGGAGCGGGATGAGTTTTTTTTTTTTTTTTTTTTTTTTTTTTACCTACCATGTCAAAATGGGATAATGTTGATAAAATTATGTTTAATATATATATAGTATCTACAGTACACACATATATATGTACACGGTACACACACATACTATATATATAATTATATACTCCACACATATATATATGTACCGTACACACACATACTATATATATAATTATATACTCCATATTAAATATGTATAATTGTAAATATATACACACTCCATATAATTGAACATAATGAATAAGTTCAAAACGAAATTTTTTTCTATACCAAAAATAAAATATTTATATTCCAAATGAAAATAAAAGAAATTACTTTAGTTGCTGGCCTTTTTTTGCAAGCTTTTAGTTTGGAATAATTATTTGTTGCTACAATTCTAAAGTACGTTGCTCCAATTCACGGTCCAGAGAATTGTAGCAATGGGAGTTGGATTAGCCCTCACGGTCCAGAGAATTGTAGCAATGGGAGTTGGATTAGCCCTATAAATTTGCAAGCTTTTATTTGGGTTTTATGGATTAGCCCTATAAATTTGCAAGCTTTTATTTGGGTTTTAGCCCTATAAATTTGCAAGCTTTTAGTTGGATCGAATTAACCTTGCTCCAACTCACAGTCCAGCTCGTCAATGTAGTGGGTTAGCCCAACTTAGCTCATAACCCTATAGGTCCAGCCCAATTACCTTGTATTTTTTATTGGGCTGATTTTTTTGGGTTTTAGCCCTATAAATTTTAGGGCTTATTGGGCCAACCCATTGGTTTAGGGCTAAATTGACATCCCTACCTGTGTGCCTATGTTGGGGTTATGTATGTTTGACTAGTATTCTTGTTACTATGATGATTTGAGGATTTATGGTTTTTTCAGTTTCAGTTCTTGGATAGCCTGTGCTTCTAGGCTGTGCTTTCTTACCTAGATGTGGCATGATACCCCTTAAGTTATAAATCGCTTCCGCTATGTTGTGTTTGGTAGTTGAGATACGCAGCTTTTATGTTTGAAGTTTAGTTATCTCAGCTTGTGAAAAGTTGGTCTTATCACATCCAATGAGGTTTTTGCCCCCTACCTATTTGTGTTGTCTAAGTTATAGGTTATGCTAGCTTGGTGATTATTAAAAACATCACTAAATGGTCCTCTGACTATTGGGGTAGTACTCCTTTTAGTTCTCGATTTTCAATTTGACCATAAATGGTCCTCTGACTTTCATTTTTGACCACAAATAGTCCTTCATTAAAATTTCTGTTAAATAGGTGTTAAATCTAGGGGTATTATCGTCAAATTGATATATATATATATAATGGTCATAAAATAAAAATGTTTAGAATTTTTCACCAACAAGCATAATTGAAACAATTAACAAATATAAATACTCCTAAATAAAAAGACAATACACCTTATTCTCGTAATTATGCGTATAAAATGAAGATTTAATATTATAGCTATCTGTTTTGGATTAACCAATAGATTAAAATGGAAGAAATTTTTTTCAAAAACCTTGCTTACATCATTTTCATGATTGTTCATACATGGCCGATTAATAGTTTTCACTTTATCGATCAAACATTTTGTTTGGGACATAACTGAAGGCCGCCACCGTTGAATTAATATAATTAATCAAGTACAAATTGCGAACATTAATCATGAATTTTTATTTAATTTGTTCATTTATGTAATTTGTCACGTCCATTTTGTTTTTATATTTATTAACTTAATGTTTATTAATGTTTGAAATTAATTATGTTGTCATATAATTCTAAAAACAAGTAATCATAATAATATTAATTAATTTGACGATATTACCCCTAGATTTAACACCTATTTAACAGAAATTTTAACAGAGGACTATTTGTGGTCAAAAATGAAAGTCAGAGTACCATTTGTGGTCGAATTGAAAGTCAAGGACTAAAAGGAGTACTAGCCCAATAGTCAGAGGACCATTTGTGGTATTAACTCTTCTTATATATGTTGATTCTGATATAAGTTCCAGAATGTCATCAAGAAGTTTTGCCAAGTCTATGTCTCAAAAGTTTTATTTAGTTCTTTATTAATTTTATCTAAAGTAAGAGTTTCTTGAAAAGTTTGAAATTTGAAGTGTTTTATAATATTTTCAGCTATCTCTAATGAATTTTTTTTTTAAATCAAATATGCTTTAATTTTGTCGTAGTTTGGAATTGTCATATTGTATTCCAAGTAATTATCTGTTTTGGAGTGTTTGTCTAAGTATGAAATTCTTCAGTTTGTGAAAATACCTTTTCTGATTGAAAATTACTAGTATTTTTAGAGTATTGCTGGATAACTTCTTTGTCCATAATTTGTTTTTAAAACAGTTTACTACCGGTCCCTTGACTATTGCGAAATTATCAATTTGGTCCTCGATAATTTTTCTTGCCCAATTAAGTCTTCAACTTTGAAAAATTTAATTAATTTGGTCATCCGTTTATTTTGGTGTTAAATATTCGTTAAATCGGGACCAAATTGATAATTTTGCTATAGTCAAAGGACCATTTTGGTAATTAATTTTTGACTGAAATGGTCCCTTGACTATAGTAAAATTATCAATTTGGTCCTGATTTAACGGATATCAAACGGTAAAATAAACGAATGATCAAAATAGTTACATTTTTCAAAGTCGAGGACTTAATTGGATAAAAAAAATTATCGATGACCAAATTGGTAATTTCACAATAGTCGAGAGACTATTTCGATAATAAACTATTTTTAAAAAGTTATATATATATATATATATATATATATAGGCAGCTCCATTCGGCATTTGTAGGTCAGAAATGGAGAGTTGACCTTTTCCAAACCTGACAAATCTGTCCGGCATTTGGGCATCTTTCTATCATCAGATCATGTATGGCCGGCGGTTGAATAAGCCAACATTATTATCAGATTTTACCCATTTTCTTTTGTAAAAACATATACATGCGTACTTCTTTGGCAAAGTTAAACTTAACTTGCAGCAAATAGATTGATCAGATAATATATGCGAGAATATATATAACTTAGTTCAATGGCTTTGCATTTTGTTAAGCTAGGAGGAGGAATATTACTTGCAACTCTTTTGATAGTAGCTTCAGCCTCTGACCCCAGCCCTCTTCAAGATTTCTGTGTTGCAGATCCCACTAGCCCGGGTATGATATATAAAAAATTTTAAAATATGTAATTTCTTGCCGTATAATATAGTCTTTAATTAATTTAGGAGGACTACTATTTGATGTTCAAAAGAAATCTACTTTTGAGTACTGTCCATAAGGAATTTAGTATATTGTGTGTAATTCTTATTCTCTTAGTTCATTTGTATTCTTATCCAAATATTTACGGGTTAAAGAATGAAATGGGAATAAACAAAAAAAAAAAAGTATATAAAAATAGGAAGCTTTTGAAAGTTAGACAAAAATAGGTTTTCGAATGCGTTTTTTATCAAATTATGTATTTATTTATTTATTTTGCGTTGAAACATACACGCAAATTTCACTTGAGTGTCTATGATTTAAATCGACTTGCGTGTAAATCAGAGACACGCGAGCCTCACTTGCGAATCTGTTTGACCGCCAAAAAAATAAAAGCATTTGACAAATAAATTTTACCTATTTTTGTCAAACTTTCTAAAGCTTCTTACTTTTGTCAACTTTTTTTGAACTATTCCCATTTCAATCTTTAACACAATATCTACCCACATCGATTGAATTTCATATGCAAGCATGGTTTACCGAGAGGTGAGCAAAAAATGAAGACGGACCAAGAAATCAACGGTCAATAACCGAATCGATCGAAAATTTCAGTTTTCGGTCGGTTATCGGTTACTAGATTTAAAAAAATGTCAGTTATTTCGATTTTTCGGTGGGATATAACTTATAAGTTTTGAGCCAAAAATTAAAAAATCGACCCAAAAATCGAGGCTAAGCACAAACATTTTAACCTAGATGCATAGCGCATAATCATTCAAAATAATATTTCATTAGTTGTTCCAATACAAAGCCAATATTTTGTATTCCAGTAAGCCCTTTTAGGTTGCCCATCAGTTCTTCAGACTCTGTTGCCTGCTCTTCCTCTTCGCGACGTACCCCTACTGCCTACTCTGATCTGCGAGACTGCGACTGCGAAGTGCATGGTGATGCCGTGATGGTGTGTTTAATGGTTTGAAGGTTTAGTCTACAGACTACAATCGATCCACAAGTAATAATGTCAATTTAATTTGCATGCATATATACCTAGTACGTACTATTACTAGATAATCTGTGTAAGCTTTAATTTCCATGCATGCATTTTAGTAATGTGTTTTTAGTATTTAAATTTTTGAGTTAGACTAATTTTTTATTTTTTTTGAAATTATAGCCTATTAGTTAATTAAATTCGGTTAAAAATAACCGATCATTAACAGACAGAAAATTTTGCTTTTTCGTCGGTTCGGTTATGAGAAACTCAATATTTTTTCGGTTATTTCGGTTAGATTTTTTTCCACTTTTGGTCCTATGACTTTAGTGCCTCCGTCAATTAAGGTACACAACTTTCATTTTGGAAAACTATTTAGGGATTTATCAATAGACAATTTTACACTTAATGGCACAACAATTTGTTGATTCCGATTAAAAGTTGTGCAGAACAAGCAAATAACGTTTCTTTTTTCTATTTTTTAACTGATTTTATTTATAAATATATTTAGGGCTTTATCAAAAGATACTTTTACCCTTAATGGCACAATAGTTTGTTGATTTCGATTAAAAGTTGTCGCTCGGATGGTCGAAAGGACTAAAAGTGGAAAAAAAATCAAAGTCAAGAACTAAAAGTGACAAAAAAATTAAAGTCAAGCACTACTTATGTCAAGAATGAAAGTCGTGTACCTGAATTGACGGAAACACTAAAGTCATAGGACCAAAAATGGAAAAAACTACCTTAACACTGAATAGGAGTATGATCTATTGTTGCAGTGGTAGTGAATGGCTTGGCCTGCAAGGACCCAAACCTTGTACGAGCGAGCGATTTCTTCTTCAGTGGCCTTCACTTGCGAGCCAACACAACCAACTCCTTCGGAGCGGGCGCGACTCCGGTGACTGCTGCCCAGATTCCGGCGCTCAACACTCTCGGCATTTCTATGGGACGCGTTGACTTCGCCCCGCAGGGTCTCAGTCCGCCGCACATTCATCCTCGCGCCACCGAAATCTTGATCGTCCTTGACGGTAGAATTGAAGCCGGTTTCATAACCTCCAACCCTGAAAACCGTCTTGTCACCAAAGTGCTAGAGAAGGGCGACGTGTTCGTGTTCCCAGAAGGTCTTATCCATTTCCAGCGGAACATTGGGAATGGCAACGCCGTCGCCGTCGCATATTTCAGTAACCAGAACATAGGAGGGATTATCTTCGTTGCTAATGATGTGTTTGGATCGAATCCGGCTATACCTGCAGATGTTCTGGCCAAAGCGTTCCAGGTTGACCAGAACATTATCAGTAAGATTGCATCTAAATTCTAATCGACCATCATTAATGAAACAAAATTTCTTTTGGAAAACAGAAAAATGACTCTGGAAAATGAGTCATTTTTTGAAAAATAGTTTCATTTTTAGTGTTTGGATGAATTTTGAAAAACTGTCATTGTATATTTGGTTTATTTTTCGGAACTGAGTAGAAAGGTATAATTATATATTTTTATTATTTTATTTAAAATATAAACATATATCAACTAATAATATTTATTATAAATAAAATTTAAAAAAAAAACACTCGCCACTCTGGTCAGTGGACTAGTCTGCCAGACTGGAGAGGTCGTCTGTCTCTCGCACGAAGCCATTTTTTGAAAAAATTGAGTCATTTTTCGTAGTCAATGATTTTCGGAAATCATTTTCCGAGTTATTAGATTAGATCAATAATTGAGATTTAACCAATTTTGTCCTAACTCCTTCGCATATGATCTTATATATATAGGGTCTGGTTCTGGTGCTGGTGCGAAGGATCTCCTAGATCAACCGCCCAGAATGACGGAAAAAAAAAATGCTTCCTAATCACAAGTTTGATTAAGTAGTAGTAATGTTAACCTTTGGTTTTTATGTAGACTTTTAGTATTTGAAATGAGCAAAGAAAAGTCGCATCAACACTCATCATTTAATCAGCATTATCAAACTCTCCACAGTAGTTAGGCGCTAAATATAAAATATAGTCACCAGTTGACGCTAACGAAAAACTCATAGCCATTCTCGACCACTTGCAAGAATTAGAAATCGTATCAATGACAACCAAAAACTTTAATTAGACTTACTAATTGGAATTAACCATTTAAAAGATCAATTAAAGTTATGCATCATAAGGTTTAAAATTACGTAACAGAAGATTTGAAATTATGCACCACAAGGTTTAAAATTACGCACCAGAAGATTTGAAATTATGCACCACAAGGTTTAAAGTTATGTATGATAAGATTTAAAGTTATGCACTTGAAGGTTCAAAGTTATGCATATTGCATTCAAAGTTATGCATCGTATTGAAAAGTTAATAAAGAATATGTGCTCGAAGAGAAATTATGCACTTGAAGAGACAAAAATATACACTTAGAAGAAGGAAAAATATGCATTTGAATAAGGAATTTTTGAAAGTTGAGATGCTCTAGAACCATGTAAAAACAACTAGTGGAGATGTCCTAATATTTACATGTAAATGCTCTAGTTTCCCTCACTCGATTAAGAGTTCATACTTATTAACTTCAAAATAAGTTTGTTGTAACACATCTCATGCCTGTTTTACCATTGATAGCGTAAATTGTCCCGGGATTACGGTTATGCTACGAATACGTATGTTGCAAGTGGATGGAGAAAAAGGGGCGCTCGGCGAGTCAGTCGGTCGGTCGGTCTACGGGCGACGACTGAGCGGTCCGAGGCTACGAGTTGCAATGGCGAATGGTAATTTGTTGAGTGGATTGCAATATTAAGTGGATCACGTGAAGCGATCGTTACAAGTGCTCTAACTATTACAAACGACTGGTAGTGTTGTGAGGTGCTTGTGAGTGGTGAATGTAGATTTCAATCTGAGATGGATCCCCCAGTGAAGGAGGGAGACCCCCTATTTATACTAGTTGAAGGCGGTCTTGAGCATTTAGTGAGCTGCTGCAGGTGGCTTGACGTGGCGCCTTCCCATTGGCTCGGTCAGACGGTCAATCTACAGCTACGTGTAGACCAGCTGCTCGAGGTATCAGCACCGCCATCTCTGCAAGTTGTCAGGCGCCGCACTGCGGATCAAGTGGATTCTGATGTTACTTGTAGTGTAAGTTAAGATTTCGGCTTGCAGGTTGCGTCACTTTGTTGACCGACCGGTCATCCTTCGGTAGATCGGTCGGGTGTGTTTCTGTCGGGGCGACTCCAAGGGTGATCCGAGAGCATTTTGTCACGAGGCCTATCGGTATAAGCAAACCGGTTGATCACAAGTGATTTATCCCAGTCGGGTTGATGACTATGACGGACCAGCCAGTTGGCGATTGACGGATCGGGTGACACTTGACGGACCGGCTCAACGGGTAATCTTTGTACGTATTTATCCATCACGAGTCCCCCACTTCTTGAATCCGCGAGAGTCGTCGAGTTTGAGAAGTGAATTTGTTCTTGCAATTTCTTCCAATCGTCATGTTGCGGGTTGCGCTTCGTTCGGTCGGTCTTCAGGCATCCGGGCACCTTTTGGTAACTTCCCAATTTTTGCAAGTCACTAGAGATTCTGATCGGATGGCTAACATGCAAAGTGGGACAGGTGGCGCGAATCTGGGCCTCCACGTGAACGGGCCGTCCCTTCAACTTCTAGGCCATCTCTTCTCCTATAAATATCCTTTGGTGAAAGTTCATTTTTACTCTTCTCCCTTTGGCTAACCTGCAACCTCTGGAATTTGCTGATCACTTTGCAAGGTAAAATTTCTTTCCTTTCCCCTCTTTTTTTTTTGCTATCCTTTTTTCTTTGACCGACCGAAACCCTAGCCTTGAAGAAAAAAAGTCTGTTCATCTTCTTTGACGCTCTACGTGTCCGACGATCTGATGCTACACTTACACCATGTACGTCCATTTGTTTTTTCCTATTGCTTTCTTTCTTCACTACTGAAAGTAATTTACATTATATATATATATATATATATATATATATATTTTTTTTACTATATGGCCGATCGGCCAAAATTGTTTTTTTGGCCGATCGATTAAAATTGATTTTGGCCGACCGGCCAAAATCAATATATATATATATATATATATATATATATATATATTGCGAATGATCATGCATAACCTACATATGTTTTTTTGTTGTGTTGCCGACCAATTGATGTAGTAGTTGTCTGTTTGTTGTGCTCGGTCGACCGGTCAGATGGTCAGATGGTCAGATCAACTGGTCAGTCGTATTGCCTTCTTTGCTTGTTGTTCGCTATATGGTTATTGGGCACTTGATCCATTGTAACTGCTCCGCCCTTTTTTTTTTTTTTTCTTAGCTCCAGTCGACCGGTCGCCGAGGCCGATCAGTCATTCGGCCTTGCACTATGCTCCGCTTAATCTTGTCATGTTCTTGCTTCCTAATTGTGCTTTGTTGTAGTATATTGGGTCTGTTGAGTGTGATTGTAGTCTTTGCCATAAAGATTCTGACTAGCCTTTGATTCCATTTGTTAACTTCTTGCATGTTTTTTGCGTGTGCAGCATGCCTTCAGATGATAGTCAAAATTTGTCCTGTCGCGACTATGACGATCAAGGTGATGAGGAAACACTTAGTGCGTCTGGAGGGTCGTCACCAGGTCGCTCCGATGAGGTTTTTGTAGTTCAACCGGTTGAAGGGAGGCTAGCCAAGGAATCTCTGGCCGTCTGTACTAAATCTGCTCCGACTAGAGTCCCGTTGAAAAAAAAGAGTCATCGGGATCAAGGGATATCAGCTAGACTCGTAGGGCCATCGGTTAGCAAAACGAACCTTACGAGTGGCAAGTTTCTCTACTTGGATCCGTGTGGCGCTTATGGAACTCTAGTCGACGTGTCAGTCAAGGAGGAGGAACAGGTAGAAGACATACTCGGAGGAACGGTTAGGTATAGGGTTGATCGCGAATTGGACAACATCATTGGTTGTCACTCCGGCAAGTGTAGGTGTTCATGTGGACTCTTTGAAGGGTGGGATGTGATTTCCACTCGACCCATTTTTTGTCAAGTTTGTGAATTACTACGGCGTAGTCCCCGGTCAGATAACACCTAATGGCCACCGGATCTTGGCGTGCTTCCCACAGATCTCACCTAATGGCCACCGGATCTTGGCGTGCTTCCCACAGATCTGTCGGCGTCATCACGTCCCATGCACATGCTTCCCACAGATCTGTCGGCGTCATCACGTCCCATGCACAGTGGAGCTCTTCAATTTTCGGCGTCATCACGTCCCATGCACAGTGGAGCTCTTCAATTTCCTGCGTCATCACGTCCCATGCACAGTGGAGCTCTTCAATTTCCTGCATCTGGTGAAGCCAATGGGAAAAAATTATGGGAGCGGCTTTATCATGATCCAGAGTCGTGGGGTGATTGGTAAAATCTCTGATCTTCCAGACAATCATCGCAGATGGAGAAACAAGTTCCTTCGGGTCTGTCTGGATGATGGGCCACCCTTCACGAACGTCTGGTCAGAACAAATGCGTAAGTGCGTGTCACCGCGCGAGACTTCACTGATCAGTACGGTTGTGTAAAGGATATCGTCAGAGACCTACACTTGGGAAATTTTTCATTCTCCTGACGCACTGAAATCGGCTCGGCTCCCCCCTCCATCTTACGAGGCAACTGATCAAAATATCACAGGTGGTTGGTCGGTCGGCGAGATTGTGCAATTCACCTTGACTCTTTTCCTAACGCCTTGTGTTTTTTCCCTTGCGCAGGTCAACAGGAGATGGAGCTAGGCAGCGATTTGGAGGAGATTCTCGGGACGACTGGAAAGAGCTCGCATGGGGGGAAAACGTCAAAGAGCTTGAAGGTCGTTTTTAAGAAGAAGAACACCGCGTCTTCCGGGGAGCAGCACGCGGGTGACTGACCACCAGTTTCCTCTCGTACGCCCGGTTCGTCCGTCGCCCCCATCCAGACCAGATCAAGCGGGAAGCGCCCGATGGGAGAAACTGAAATTGAGACGCCAGAGCTTGCACCTACAACGGACCCCAAGAGACCCCGGGTGACCGGTGAGGAGGTCCCCTTTGTCAACATACTGAATCGCGGCTCAGTCAGTGTTTCCGAGATGTTTAATGTGATGTTCCAGTACGTTCCTCCTCCTGTGAACTTGTTCAGCCAAACGACTGACTATGTGGGAGAACACCTTGTCCGCGGTCTATCTCAGGTACCCGCTCCGACTTGTTGATTGTAATTTTACTCTCTCCCCCCCTCATCTATTTTCCAGTGTGACTGACTAAGCCATTTTCCACGTTGCCCACTCGAGTGTCGAGCTCTTCATCCGGTCTCGGTCTGCTGACATAGAGCGGGAGGAGGAGTTGAAGATGTTAAGGGAGAAAGTGAGGAAGCATGAGGCCGCCTTGAAGTCTTGGGAGCAATATCCAGGCTCTGCTCAGTTCCATAAGGATGCGGTCGCTTACTTTGCTAATCGACCGGCCGCCCTCCCTAACTTAGTCGCATCTGCTTGCCAGTCCGAGGAAGCTGCTCTCCCCTTGTTTCAGACATTGCTACGGGACCCAGTGGGGCTCAAGATGCTTCGTAGAGAGGCTGCTTGGGGCTATTCTCGGGGAAAGGAAGCTATGTAGGTGCTGCTGCACCGGGCCTTGGAGGAGGCCGTGCAACCTGAAACCTGGGAGGAGTTACGCGCCATGCTACCTGAAGATGTGGCGCCGCCTGGCCCGGAGCCCTTTACCGATCCTACTACTGGTCCGACTGATCCCTCCACTGTTGCTTCTAGGAACCAGGACCCTAAGTAGATAGTTGATTTGTAGGTCGAATATTTTCACGGGAGACCGACCCCGTCTTTGTGCCGGTCAGACTTTGATCATCGTTTTCATCTTTATTGAATAGAAGTTGCTTATTTCCTCATTGTCTGTGCCCTTGACATGTTTTTGCTTTCTTCGTGTCCGACCGACCAGTCACCATGCGACTTTCAACCTGCAAAAATACGGCAACTGGGTTGCAGTCCGTTAAAACATCGCAACTGACCCTCGGCTTATACAAAGCGCCAAACATATGGCTGCTCGTGGGGTCACTTGCTTTCGGCGCCCTTCAATATTGAAGGTGATTGGCTAATGACTACAACCAATTGATCAACCGGACGAGACCAGTTGGTCGGTCCGGGAAAAATATACTTTGGACAAAACCTTCAGTGGTAAGTCCATAAGAAGTGTACTCAGTCGCACATTCTACCGGATTAAAACATGTGGGTTGGGCTGCGATAACTCAACCGATCGACAACCTCTAACGATGGTTCCGGAGGATAATAAGCGAACTTAATGACACACCCGATCGGTCAAAATCGCGCAGGTTAGGTTGGGATACTTCAACCGATCGGAAACCTCAAACGATAGCTCCGGGAGTTTAACAAGTGAACTTAATCACATACTCGACTGGTCAAAATCGTGCAGGTTAGGTCGGGATAACTCAACCGATCAAAACCTCAAACGATAGCTCTGGGAGATAACAAGTGAACTTAATCACACACTCGACCGGTCGAAATCGTGAACAAGTGAACTTAATCACACACTCGACCGGTCGAAATCGTGTAGGTTAGGTCGGGATATTTCAACCGACCAGAAACCATCGTGTAGGTTAGGTCGGGATATTTCAACCGACCAGAAACCTCAAACGATAGTTCCAGGAGTTCAACAAGTGAACTTAATCACACACTCGACCGGTCGAAATCGTGCAGGTTAGGTCGGGATAACTCAACCGATCAAAACCTCAAACGATAGCTCCGGGAGTTCAACAAGTGAACTTAATCACACACTCGACCGGTCGAAATCGTGCAGGTTAGGTCGGGATAACTCAACCGATCAAAACCTCAAACGATAGCTCCGGGAGTTCAACGAGTGAACTTAATCACACACTCGACCGGTCGAAATCGTGCAGGTTAGGTCGGGATAACTCAACCGATCAAAACCTCAAACGATAGCTCCGGGAGTTCAACAAGTGAACTTAATCACACACTCGACCGGTCGAAATCGTGAACAAGTGAACTTAATCACACACTCGACCGGTCGAAATCGTGTAGGTTAGGTCGGGATATTTCAACCGACCAGAAACCATCGTGTAGGTTAGGTCGGGATATTTCAACCGACCAGAAACCTCAAACGATAGTTCCAGGAGTTCAACAAGTGAACTTAATCACACACTCGACCGGTTGAAATCGTGCAGGTTAGGTCGGGATAACTCAACCGATCAAAACCTCAAACGATAGCTCCGGGAGTTCAACAAGTGAACTTAATCACACACTCGACCGGTCGAAATCGTGCAGGTTAGGTCGGGATAACTCAACCGATCAAAACCTCAAACGATAGCTCCAGGAGATAACAAGTGAACTTAATCACACACTCGACTGGTCAAAATCGTGCGGGTTAGGTTGGGATAACTCAACCGATCAAAACCTCAAACGGTAGCTTCGGGAGTTCAATAAGTGAACTTAATCACACACTCGACCGGTCAAAATCGTGCAGGTTAAGTCAGGATAACTCAACCGATCAAAAACCTCAAACGATAGGACCAGGGATTTTTTTTTTTGACTCGTCCATACAATGAGATGTCAAAAACCAAAATCTTCATTCCGTCATTTTAGTTACAATCATCACACTAGTGACCCTATATTACTTATAGAATTTCACGAGGTGCTCGGAGTTCCACACCCGATCGACCAATCGTCCAGATGGAGTTTCCAATTTGTAAGTGCCGGGTTGGACGACTGCAGAAACTTTGTAGGGTCCTTCCCACTTCCTGGCAAACTTCCCGTGGTCGTTCGGTCTGCTAGCTTCTCTCCGTCGGAGCACCAAGTCGCCTACTTGGAAGTAGCGGGGCTTCACTCGACCGTCATGGTAAGTCTTGGCGGCCTTCTGATATTCGATCATTCTCCGAGCTTCCATGTCTCTCTTTTCCTCTACAAAGTTGAGTTCTACTCCTTGCATTTCATCATTGTCCTCTGGTCGGTAATTCCTCTCCCGAGCGGTAGGTAACCATGCTTCAATTGGTACTCTCGCTTCAAATCCGTAGGCCAATGAGAAAGGTGTTTCGTTGGTTGCTCGTCTTGGAGTGGTCCGATAGGTCCACAGGACGTATGGGAGTTCTTCTACCCATCCCCGGCCAGCACTTTGCAACTTCTTCTTCAGCCCATCTAGAATCGTTCGGTTAGCATTCTCCACTTGTCCATTGGCTTGTGGATATGCTACGGCCGCCCGGGTGTGTCTGATGCCCAAGTGAGCCATGAATTTTCTGAACGGTTGACTGTCAAATTGTGTCCCATTGTCTGTGGTTAGGTGGACAGGTACGCCAAAGCGAGTGATCACATTGTGCCATAAGAACTTCTGACACTGTTGGGAGGTAATGGTCGCTAACGCTTCGGCTTCGACCCACTTGGTGAAGTAATCAATGGCCACTCACGTACTTTTTTCGACCGGCCGTCATTGGGAATGCACCAATCAAGTCTACTCCCCATCTCGCGAATGGAATTACCTCGCTGACCGGTTGGTAGTAGGTCGCTAGTCGCCGGGCAACTTGTGGAATTCTTGGCATGTGGCGCAACGCCGCACGTACTGCTCACAATCCAAATTCATAGAGGGCCAGTAGTAACCTAACAAGAAAATCTTTTGCGCTAGCGTCCTAGGTCCTTGGTGGGCCGAGCAGATTCCGTCATGGACTTCTTCGATCACAATCTTAGCCTCATCGCTGGTCAAACACCTCAGGAGTGGTCCACCATACGATCGTTTGTAGAGCCTACCGTCGATCAACTGGAATCGGGGTGCCCTCAATCTGACTTTCTTTGCTCGTGCAGGATCGTCCGGTAGGGTGCCATCGGTTATGTATCCTTTCAGATCGTACATCCAGTCTGGCTCGCTTATCTCGACCGGTCGAACCTCAATGATGTCGATGCTAGGCGTTACAATCTCTTCGACCCGAGCAATCTTTAACACGTATTCAGGAGCTTCCTGGGTCAATTTGGATAGCATGTCGGCATCTGTGTTTTCCGCCCTTGGTACTTGAATCAACTCGTATTTGTCAAACTGCTGCAACCACTCAAGTGCGATGTCTTTGTATCGTATCATCCGGTCCTCCTTTGCTTCGTTCGTATTAGAGAGCTGTCCAATTATCAATCGGGAGTCTGACCGTAACCGCAGTCGGTCGGCCTTCATCTGTTTGACCAGCCGCAGACCGCCTATGAGTGCCTCGTATTCCGCTTCGTTTTTGGTGGGTCGGAATTTGAAGATTAGAGCTTGATACACTTTGAAGCCTTCAGGAGATGTAAGCACGATTCCTCCCCCACACCCTTTCTTGCTGGACGATCCGTCAGTGGAGGCTTCCCACCAGGGTTCTTCTAGGGCGGTCGGTCGGTCAGGCTCCGGGTCCCTTGCAGTGCATTCGACGATGAAGTCGGCTAATGCTTGTCCTTTGATGGTTGGGCGTGGCTTGTACTCAATGGCAAATTGGGTTAGCATCATAGCCCATTTGATCAGTCGCCCCGACAATGTTGGGTTTCTGAGGATCGTCCCGAGCGGTTGGTCGGTCAAAACTACAACTGGATGAGCTTGAAAATATGCCGCGAGCTTCCGAGCAGTCACCTAGAGTGCAAATGCGGTCTTCTCGAATTTTGTGTAGCGCAATTCCGGTCCTTGAAAGGCTTTGCTAACGTAGTAGATCGGTTTCTGGACCCCTTTTGCTTCCTCCCGAACAAGCACCGAACTGACCGCTCGGTCCGACACGGCTAAGTAAACGTACAAGGTCTCCTCCTTCTCCGGTTTGGAAAGGACTGGTGAGGAGCTCAGGTAAGTTTTCAATTCTTCAAAGGCTGATTGACATGCAGATGTCCATTCGAAACCATTGGACTTCTTCAATATTTGAAAGAATGGTAGGGACTTCTCAGCCGATTTAGACAAGAAATGACTAAGTGCTGCAAGTCGACCGGTTAGTCGTTGGACGTCTTTGACCGACCGGGGGGGCTGCATCTCCATGATTACTCTGACCTTCTCAGGGTTCGGTTCGATTCCCCGACCCGTCATCATAAATCCCAAGAACTTCCCTGTTTGAATAGCGAAAGCACACTTACTCGGATTTAAACGCAGGTTGAATGTTTCCATTACTTTGAATGCTTTGGCCAGGTCGGTTGGGTGTGTTTGCTTCGAGCGACTTTTGACCAGCATGTCGTCGACGTATGCTTCCATTGTCGATCCAAGCAGGCCCTTGAACAGCTTGTTCACCATCCGTTGAATGCATCCATGAAGCTCAGCAACTCACACCCGGCAGTCTCATCAACCATCTGGTCGGGATTTGGCAATGGGTAAGGGTCCTTTGGGCAGGCTTTGTTTAGATCGGTGTAATCTACACACATCCTCCATGTGGGTGGTTTTGGCGCAAGGACCACGTTTGCCAACCACTCCGGGTACAGGACCTCCCGGATGTGACCTACTGCCAGGAGGGTGGCGGTCTCCTTCTTCACAAATTCTCGCCTCTCGCTTGACAGGTGTATTTTCTTTTGCTTGACCGGCTTGAATCCCGGTTGAATGGATAGGCGGTGGCATATGACAGATCGGTCGACCCCGGGCATGTCCTCTGGTCCCCAGGCGAAGATGTTCTTGAACTTATGCAGAACACTGATGATTTCTTCTCGTAGACCGACCGGGAGACCCCGACCGATCCTAACCGTTCGCTCCGATTGACTGGGGTCGAGTATGATCTCTTCCATTTCTGAAGCTGGTTGCGGCTTCTCCTTAAGTTCTCCATGGTCTACCTGCTGCGATATGGTGTGGATTCTAGCGTCCTCGCGATCCGATTGCTTGACTGCTTGTGCGTAACACTGTCGTGCAACTCGCTGGTCTCCCCGAAGCACCCCGATCCCATTGGGTGTGTGGAATTTCACACACAAGTGGCTCATCGATATGATGGCGGCCGCTTGGGTGATGCCAGATCGACCGAGTATCGCATTGTGTACGCATTTCAGCTTGACCACCACAAAGTCCATGGTAGTCTTCAGAACATTCGGGTGGGTGCCCATCTCGACGTTCAAACTGATGATTCCTTCCGCTTCTATGGAATCGCCGGTGAAGCCAGACAATGGGGTCCGCAGGGGGGCCAACTTGTTGGTCGATAGACCTAAACGTGTGAACACGTCGAAGTATAAGATGTTTACCGAGCTCCCAGTGTCGACTAGCACCCGTTGCACATCCGTCCCATTGATGTCCATCGTGATGACGAGCGAGTCGCTCTGGGTTTCTCCATAGATGGGAAGATCATCATCAGTGAAGAATATCGGCTCCGTGCGCTTCTTCTTCTCTCGCGGTTCTGACTGCACCGATCCTATGTATAGGTTCCTTACCCATTGTTTCCTCTGGCGGGAAGAATCTCCTCCCTTCGGTCCTTCGTAGATGACATGAATCACCGGCTTTTTCCCATTCGCCTTATCATCGTGCAACTCTGGTGGGCCGGGTGCCTTCGATTGTTCCTTCTGATTTCTTCTCCAGACGTTTTTCTTGGCCTTACCCTTATCTTGGCCGTCTTTCCTCACGAACTGCTCCAATTCTCCACTCTGAATGAGTTGCTCAATGATCAGTCGCAAGGCTATGCATTCCGTCGTATCATGCCCTCTGACCTTGTGGAAGGCACAATACTTGCTTCTATCTGCTCCTTCGGGTACCGGCTCGGGTGGGTGCACCAGATTACATTGCTCGGCGAATTGCAAAACTTCTACCAGTGGCTTGTTCAGTAGAGTGAATCGCGGTCCATCCCCCGTCCGGCCACGCTGCCTAAAACGTGGTCGATCTTTTCTTTGGTCGTGACCTTTGTCCCGACTGACCGGTTGCTCCTCTCGTCTTTTCGCTGTGTTGGCCTCGGTGGCGTCTGCATGGTGTCTGGCCCGAGTGATCGCATCTTCATATGTCTTTGGGGGCTTGACAATGAGGTCATAGTAAAGTGCCCCGAATCGGAGCGACGAGAGGAATGCATGAACCGCTACCTGATCTTCAATTGGTTCAACCTGGTCTACTTCTCGCTCCCATCTGGACAGGTAAGCTGACAAGGCTTCCCCTACATCCTGTTTTACTTTGTTCAGATAGGTGTAAGGCTTTTTCCTTGACTTGCTGGCTGCGAAACGTCTTACGAACTTGTCAGCCAGTTAGCTGAAATTCGCGATCGAACGAGGGTTCAAGCTTCTGAACCACTCGGCTGCTCTACCTACCAGGGTGGCGAAGAAAGCTCTGCATATGACGGCATCGCATACTCCTAACATCAGCATGCTGCCATAATACATGTTGATGTGATCCTGTGGGTCAGATCGTCCATTGTAAGTTCGGACCAGTGGGATCCTCAAGTCCTGTGGGTAATGTGTGCTCATGACATCGTTAGTGAAGGGGTTGTCAATCAACGAACTGGATGGTTCTCCCTCTTTGTTCTTCTCACATAGCTCACGTTGCAACTGGTCCATTTTCTCCTGCATCCTGGCCAACTAACGGTAAGGACTATCTTCCCTGCTTGGACGTCGTTCTCTCCTGTCCGGTCGGTCACCCACCCGACCGGCTAGTCGTCCCATCCTGCCTTCCCCTCTGGACTGCGACGCGCTCCCAGTGCTGCTTCTCTCCGTCTCTTCGGTCCTCCGTGGTCTTTGCCTCGGTCGGTCATGGTCATCCGGAGCCCCCAATCGAGATCTAGCACTCTTCCGAATGCGATCGAAGGCACTCCTACGTTGAGCAGCGTTAGGTTGACTATGATCTCGACATTCTTCCCGGTCGGGTCTCCTTGACCGATCTGCTGATTGAATCTCCTCTAGGTCACGCTCTCGGGATTGCGGATGTGATTGCCTTTAGGAAGGTTGAGCTACCGGTTGCTGTTGTTTTACAACAGGAATTTGAGGGGTTACCATCACTTGGGGGGTTGGCGCCACGACATAATACCCCGGAGTCCCAGGCCACGGTTGATACATGTGAGCAAATCCTTGCGGTGGCGTTCCTTGAACGAGGTTACCTCCAAGTGCTCCTAGTGTTGGGGGCGGCATCTGACCTGTTTGGGGTAGCATAGCGTACGCCATCGGCATATGAAGATTTGAGTTGGTTGTGCCATTCATTGGTAGTGAAATGGCGGGGTGGAAATTTGTGTGTCCAACTTGCTGGTCGGGATTCTGACCGACTGGTTGGGTGGTTTGTGTATCATGTCTTGCGTGGTTGGAGGTGAGCTCGTTCATCAAGCCCCTCGAACGGTCCAACTGTCGACGTAGATCATCCTCGAGGAGTGTTTCGGCCACATTGTCGGGGTGGTGTCCAACCTGACGGGTCGAGCCTTCCCTCTGCACGTAGCCCTAACTCCGACTCCTCCTGCTGGTTGCCATCTCAAACAAGCAAGGTGAAAAAGTTAACGGGACAGACAGAGTGTCTCGCTCGGGTCCCCACAGACGGCGCCAATGATAGCGTAAATTGTCCGGGGATTACGGTTACGCTACGAATACGTATATTGCAAGTGGATGGAGAAAAAGGGGCGCTCGGCGAGTCAGTCGGTCGGTCGGTCTACGGGCGACGACTGAGCGGTCCAAGGCTACGAGTTGTAATGGTGAATGGTAATCTGTTGAGTGGATTGCAATATTAAGTGGATCACGCGAAGCGATCGTTACAGGTGCTCTAACTATTACAAACGACTGGTAGTGTTGTGAGGTGCTTGTGAGTGGTGAATGTAGATTTCAATCTGAGATGGATCCCCAGTGAAGGAGGGAGACCCCCTATTTATACTAGTTGAAGGCGGTCTTGAGCATTTAATGAGCTGCTGCAGGTGGCTTGACGTGGCGCCTTCCCATTGGCTCGGTCAGACGGTCGATCTACAGCTACGTGTAAACCAGCTGCTCGAGGTATCAGCACCGCCATCTCTGCAAGTTGTCAGGCGCCGCACTGCGGATCAAGTGGATTCTGATGTTACTTGTAGTGTAAGTTAAGATTTCGACTTGCAGGTTGCGTCACTTTGTTGACCGACCAGTCATCCTTTGGTAGATCGATCGGGTGTGTTATTGTCAGGGCGACTCCAATGGTGATCCGAGAGCATTTTGTCACGAGGCCTATCGGTATAAGCAAACCGGTTGATCACAAGTGATTTATCCCAGTCGGGTTGATGACTATGACGGACCAGCTAGTTGGCGATTGACGGATCGGGTTACACTTGACGGACCGGCTCAACGGGTAATCTTTGTACGTATTTATCCATCAACCACAATATATCATATGTAACAAATTGTCACGTTAACATAAAAATCCATCACATCTTTTCTCAATATACGTTTGCAATAACTTGATGATCATTTATGAAAGATGAAAATTGTAGTTATTGAATAAAATTAAATAAATAGTCTAAGAAATTCAATTTCAAGGAATATATAAACAAGGGAATGAATTTATCGCACTACCCATAACAAATTAATGTTTTTTCAGATTTTTGTAGTCACAAGTTAATGACAAAGACTAAATACACTACATTAATACGGAGTATTAATTAAGGAACAACAAATGAAACCAATATTTTTTTAGGGATGGAAAAAATGTGTAGCCACTAATTAAACGTGTGCACTTAGTAAACCCTATATTGTGAAAATAAAACCATTTATACTTTAAAAATCGAATTTAAATTTTTAAAAACAAAAAGTGCCAAGTACTCAAATTGTATGTTTATCTCTGACAAATGTATGACATCTCTATGGTTCTCTCAAATGGAAGGTATGTATAGACATATATTACATTGTAATTGTTGGCCAGGACCGATAAATGGGTCAGGGCTATGTTTGGCAAACCTAACTAGCAGTTGTTATACGGTGGACCGTACCATGGTCACAAAACGCCGTCGTTTCATTAAATAAAAGAAATGGCTGCGACGGAGCTCCGTAAAGGATACTACAGTTCATCTCAAAAGATACAACCTCGTATTTGTTTTTATATTATCAAATGAAACTGTAGTTGTGTTGAAAGGAAATTGCAGTGTATATAAAATGAAACTGAATAACAGATTCACATTTTTTGGGTGTCTAATGAAACTGTAGTTATATCGAAATGATATTGTAGTTGCGTTGAAAGGAAACTGCAGTGTATTATAAAAGAAACTATAGTTGTGTTGAAATGAAACTGAATAACATTTTCACATATTTGAGTGTATAATGTCGAATGAAACTGTAGTTATATCGAAAAGAAACTGTAGCTGTGTTGAAAGGTAACAACAGTTGTGTTGAAAAGTAACTGCAGTGTATATAAACTGAAAGTTAACGGCGGAATGGAGGCTGTTTTAGCCGTCTGTTTTCATTAATCAAAACGACGTCGTTTTGATTTATGGTCTACAGTAAAATTTGCGCCTAGCTGAAAAGGTAGTTGAAAGCTAAAAAGCTAAAAGTCATAAGCTAAAATCTGAAGAATTGTTATGTTTAAAAGTGTTTGGTAAAATTAGCTTTTTAATAAACTGATAAATGTAAAAAGACTAAAAAGGACATCTTCATAAAATTTAAATAGTTTTAAATTTAAATATATTTGTTTACATATTAAAATATAAAATAATAAAATCAATATATTTTAATAAAATATAAAGTAAGAACATATATTTGAAAATATATAAAGTAAAACAGAATGTTTATAGTTCATAATTAGTTTATACAAAAGTTAATGTTCAAACACACAAATGTTAAATTGAAATTACAACAAAACATATTGAAGAGAAAATGCCAAAAAAAGTTTTATTTGGGAGGGGTAAAGGATGCCATTTATTTAAAATAATAAGGATAAAGATGGAAAAAATTAGGAAGCTACTAGCTTATTTTTTAAACGTTATCTAATGTAGCTTTTCAAAATAAGCTTTTATTTTAAGCTATTAACTTATTTTGAAAACATTACCAAACAGAACTTATAGCTTATTAGTATCTTAAAATAAACTGTAAGCTCCTAAATAAACTATGTCAAACATAGCCACATTTCTAGTACTTGATGGCTGGAGATTGTTGAGCAGAGGTGGGTAAAGCGCCTAAGGGCCAGGTCCAGCATCCGGCCTGTCTCGAACAATGTGATGATAATCTATAAGATTATAATTAAGGAAATAAGTTGCGTCTTCGTTACTAGATATAACTTTTGATGTGGGTGATTCCATTCCCAGCAATAATAATTAAATCTATAAGCAATGGCGTGAACTGTAATAATAATAGAGTGAGTAGCATTAGAAAAACAGATTCGGGTTTATTGGTTAAATTCTTCATTATTTTAAGACGCAGGGAGAAGGGAGCTAGTAGGGTTGTATTCAAAATTTCAAATCTATCAAACGGTCACCTCGTGAGCTCTCCCAATTTTGAATTTCAATACCCCGCCCCATTTCTCATTTCGAAAACCAGCAAAGAAGACACCACAGACGGAGACCCTCTCTCAGTCTCTCCCCATTTCTTCCCCCAACCCTACAGCTTAATTCCAATCAACTCCGTCAACAATGCCGTTGATATCGGAGGCGTCGAGCGCAGTGAAGTCCAGATTCGGATTCCATGACCCCCACCACCACCACAGTTCGTCGGAGCAGCCGCCGCCGCTGCCGGCGGTCAAGAGCTCGCCGGATCTAAGGATGCTGAAATCAGCTTGCAAAGATCGGAGTGAGAATTCCGACGGTGACAGTGCGCAAACGGCGGTGTCTAACCAACTGCGGAGTTTCGAGTTCCGTGAAGATCCTGCTTTCTGGAAAGACCACAATGTTCAGGTGCTGTATACCTGCTTCCGAATTGTATTGCGAGCACTCTCTAATCTCTATGCTTTTTTATCCGATTAATTTTCGCTTTTATTTTTGATTTTTTTGCCACACGTTTTTGTTTGTATTCTGAAGAATTTGGGTTTGGAGAAATGTTGGTGGTATTTTTCCTTTTCCTAGAAAATCTGCTAGTATTTGCTGATAACTCTAGGGGTATAATAGAAATGAGGAGATTTTAGCTGATTGTAGTCTTGTAGAGAGATGCTAACACCAAATATGTAGGGAAGTGCTTAATTCATACTCCCTTCTACAAGAAAAGATTGTCATGAGAGAGATAACACAATTTAGGAAACAATATTTATATTTATTTAATTGCCAGACATTTCATTTAATTGGGCTACCCTCTACAAATGTAGTGTTCTTTGTTAATCCAACTTCAATTCATAAAAAAATAATGAAGTTTTTACATATGAAAAATTTTATGAGACATCTTATAAATGATAAGCATGACATTTTGGCTTTCAGTTCTTCATACTAACCCAATTTTTATTTTGTTTAACTGATTTAATCAGGTTATTATTAGAGTACGTCCTTTGAATAGTTCAGAGATATCTTTGTATGGAAATAGTCGATGTCTCAGGCAAGATAGTTCACAGACAATAACTTGGATTGGGCATCCAGAGTCACGCTTTACATTTGACCTCATTGCAGATGAAAATGTTACCCAGGTGTGTTTGTCTTTACCTTTGTTTCTTCTATTCGCATTACTTTACTTATTGTATGCTAAAGTTTTCATGTTTTAAACTGATCAGGAGATGCTGTTTAAAGTTTCTGGAGTGCCTATGGTTGAAAATTGTGTAGAAGGTTACAATAGTTGCATGTTTGCATATGGCCAGGTTTGTTACCTTTAAAAAAAAACTATTCAGATATTAAAGTTCCTGCATTTTTCCTCTCAAAGTTTAAGTTAAAATGTTCTAATTGCAAATCTGTTGATGATGTTTTCACATTTAATGGGTTATTTGTTACGCACAGACTGGAAGTGGCAAAACACATACAATGCTTGGAGACATTGAAGGAGGCACTCGAAGACATAGTGTAAATTGTGGGATGACACCTCGAGTCTTCGAGTACCTGTTTTCAAGAATTCAAAAGGTATTAGTGCTATGAATGCGTATTTATAAAAGAAGGGAAGGGGAGATATGAGATATATGCTCTTTTTATCTGAGTGGGAGCATTATTAATGTTAGAAATATAGTTTTTTTAGACTTGGACCATAGTTCTTAGATTTATAAGTATGAACTAGACAATTGGTCTTCAGCTGTTTAAGTTCCTACGTTTGGGTGTTAAATTTCAACTTAAAGATTTTTGCATGCAGATTCTCATACAGTTTAGTTTATGTATTATCCTATGTTTAGATATTGAGAGAAATCTAGTATTTAGTTGGGTGCTTTCAAACTGACACAGGAAAGGGAGGCACGCAGGGAGGAGAAGATACGATTTACTTGCAGGTGTTCTTTTCTTGAAATATACAATGAGCAAATTCTTGATCTCTTGGATCCTTCTTCTGTTAATTTACAGGTAAAGGACATGCATATTTTGGTTCCTTTAGTTTCCTATCTCTTATCAAACTTTGAAGGTCGTTTTCTCGCTAGATCATATTCCTTTTTATACAATGGTGATTTTTTTTAAGAAAAAAATAATATATTTTTCTCTCGTTAAGCGTATAAGATTGTTCAACGTCTGGCATGGAAGATGGATAAAGGGGGATGGGGAGGGTGGTGTAGTGCACATGCCTATGAATAAGGAAATTCTATGTGTGCTCTATCTATAAATGCTATGAGTAATATATATATATATATATATATATGAACAACTGTTTTTTATATTATTATTATTATTATTATTATTATTATTAATTTATTATTACACAAAAGAACTTCCTTTCTTCCTGTACTTCCCAGTTGACATGAATATTATACACTGAATTATATTAATTCCTATAATTTGAATGTGGCATATACTTGTGATTCTTTTACACTGAATATCTTTCTGAACTCCTAGTTCTGCCAATAGCCCAATACAATAGATAAATTTAATTTTATATACTATATGAATACATAAAATATGGTAACTGATACAAAAGGTATATGTGCACTTTATTAAGAAGTCCAGTTTTTTTTTTCCTCCCACTATTCCTTCATTTCTTTAGTGTTGCTTGAGCTAAAGTGAATACTAGTTGGAAAACATTATTTCTATCCCAGGAGAAGACCAACAAGTTTTATCTGGTATTCTACAGATAAGGGAAGATACTAAGAAAGGGATTCATGTGGAGAATCTCACTGAGGTTGAAGTTACAAGTGCTCGAGATGTGATACAGCAACTTGTTCAGGTATGCTGTGACCTATTTTATTGTATGTATTAATTAGAACTGTTTCTGTAATTGAATATCTTTTCAAGCTGAAGTTATATTATCTTCGAGCTGAGATAGAACTATGCTAGTTCCTTGGGGAGTACAAACCTGACCATCATTATATCTTAGTAGAAAAAAAGTTATACATACTGAAGACATTAAAACAAAGATCTTGTCCAACTAGTTCTTCAGTTTTACCAGGGTTTATAATTTTAGTGATTTTGAACACCCCGTTCCTATCTATCACGGGCTGTCTCACTCTATGTGAATTGCATGATTAATGTTGTAGGTTCGGTTTGGACTTAAAGAACAAATCAGCTCTTTACCTAATCCGCTTTTACAAAAAGAAAGTGTTACCTTAATTTTTGAAACCTGGGGATGTGTTACTGGTTAAACTTGAGAGTATCCTTGCAACTGCTTCATACTTTCTACAAAAAGTAGTTGATGTTTCTGGCCCATCTGGGACATATTCACATATAAGATGGAGGATTTGGACTTCTGTCCAAGATATGCAAGGAAATGGAACAACAATTCTGACATGTTGGATTTGTTCTTTTTCCTTTTGAATTGAGTTGAGAGCATGATACTGAATCAATCCTGTGTATAAAGTAGTAAAGTACACATCCATTGAACTCCTAAACCCTAAACACATCCATTGAACTCCTAAAATGTTATAGCCCTTCAGATGTTTGATTGTGCCATGTGAATTATCTTCCAAGTTCCAACTACCACGAACTGGGAAATTTGTTGCCATACACAATGCAATTTTAAATGACTGGAGGGAGGGTAGCAAAAAGAGTATGTCTTTAATGTTTTACTGTTTAAGGCTTATTGCAATGGTATAATACTGAATAGTGATGACGGCTTTTAGACATACTTTCTCTATATTTTGTTCTAAAGCAAGATCACACTTATTTTTTTGAACAAATAGGTCAAACTTATTTTTGTTATGGTTATTGTAACTTATCCAACAGGGTGCTGCCAACAGGAAGGTAGCTGCAACAAATATGAATCGTGCTAGCAGTCGTTCTCACAGTGTTTTTACTTGTGTCATTGAAAGTAAGGTAAGATTTTGTATCTTATCTTCCTTGTTTTCTTTCTTGATTTTTGTGTTTTTGACCATGATAGAAAGATTTAATTTGCAATGTCAATCTCATATGCAGTGGGAGTCCCAAGGTGTAACTCATCATCGGTTTGCACGCCTTAACCTAGTGGATTTGGCAGGTTCTGAAAGGTAAACAGAATAATTACAATGAAACACTGAAAAAGGAGTTTTAAATGAGAGTCACCTGCAAAACTTATGTACTGTGCTGCTTATTTATCAGGCAAAAAAGTTCAGGTGCTGAAGGTGAACGACTAAAGGAAGCTACTAACATCAACAAATCTCTCTCAACATTGGGGTTTGTAATTCCTATATGGATATTTTGTCAGACTTATAAGTGGGTCTGCTTTTTTAAATCTAAACTGGTTTTTCAAAATGTAGGCTTGTGATTATGAACCTTGTTAGCATGTCCAATGGGAAGACACTCCATGTTCCTTACCGAGATTCAAAGTTGACATTTTTGTTACAGGTGAAAAATCCTGATTTAAGCTTCCCAAAGAAAGGCCTAAAGTTTCATAAGTTCTACTATAAAATCTCTTCATCTAGAGTAATTGTTGGAGTTAATCTTCTTCCTCTCTTTTTCCCCTCCAGAAAATTAAGCTTCTAATGCAAAATTTGTTCAATGAAAGCTAATAGTTTCTTAGAACTGTCATGCTGTAGAGAATGCCCATAATTTTCCTTATTTTCAGGATTCGTTGGGAGGGAATGCAAAAACAATCATAATTGCGAATGTTAGTCCTTCCAACAGGTAACTTTTATGTTTATTTGTGCTTGCTGCCCTCTGCCAATCTAGTTTTTTCTTTATATAATTTTATGAATGAACTCTTGTAATGATTTTGAAATCAAATCATTCATTTTAAATTTTTAATCAAATGAAGAAATGAATATTTATGATTGTACTTTTGCAGCTGCTCACTGGAAACTCTAAGCACATTGAAGTTTGCTCAGCGTGCCAAATTCATAAAGAATCATGTATGTTTTTATCATTATCTTGGCTACTATACTACTAAAATTAACCAGTCTATCATGCATAAATTGCTAACAGTTACAAGCATTTCTTTCACGTGAACCCCAACTCTTTGCTTCATTTTTCTTCTTGCTTTTATGGTCTACAATAACTTAATTCTCTACAAGGTTGGAATGAAGTTTTGCCACATGAATAAATTGTTATATCGGTTAAACATAATAGCTAGCAGAACCTTTCTTCATTTTCCCACCTGACAATTTTTTTTATCTTCCCTGTGCAGGCTGTTGTAAATGAAGATGCTTCTGGAGATGTTATTGCAATGAGGATGCAGATTCAAAATCTGAAGGTATAGTTTGAATTATAGTTTTCTTCCTAATAATTAATGACGGTAATCAGTTCTAGAAATAGCTTCCTCTCTTCGTTGATAATAAGGAAACTATCAAAACAAGTAAAATGATCTGGATTTTTGTTAATTCTGAGTTCTGAAATCTTCTATTCTCATCTCCAGAAAGAAGTTGCTCGTCTTAGGAGTGTGGTTAATGGAGGAGGTGATGCTTATGAAACTGATTCGAGGACAGTAGCCTTGCCAGGATCACCAACATCTATCAAATGGGAAGGACTTCATGGATTTGCAAGCCCACTTGCATCAGGCAAAAAGATGTCATATGTATGTGCTATTTCTTGCAGTTAAACCAATAATTCTCTTTGTGATTCTTGCTGATAACTTGTAATTTCAGAAAAAGGACTATGAAGTTGCCCTTGTTGGAGCTTTTAGGAGGGAAAAGGATAAAGACATTGCTATGCAGGCATTGGTTGCTGAAAATCAGGCTGCCTTGCAGCTGGTATGGATAAGAGTTTCTTGACTTTATCATTTGAATTTCACAAGAATTTTGAATGCTTGGAGTATTATATTTTATAGGAAAAAACTGCATGGAATCTCATTTTTATCCCATTTTAAGTTCCATTACATTTTTTGGGTACAACGAAACTTGAAACCTTTTAGATAGAGTCTTAGGGATGTGTCACTGGACTTACAAGGTCTTTGGTAAAGTTGGGCTCAATTAAACTCATTGTATGTAGTTTATGTTCCATTAGTCTAAGCATTTTAGATAATATAGCAAAAATTGAAACATAAAATCTCATACCATTAACATTTCTAGAAAGGGAACTGATGTTAGGGTTGTGCTTATATTTGCCCGTTAGGCAAAACAAAGAGAAGATGAGATACAAGGGCTGAAGATGAGACTAAGGTTTCGAGAAGGTGCAATCAAAAGGCTGGAATCAGTTGCTTCAGGAAAAATTTCGGCTGAGGTTCACTTGTTAAAAGAGAAAGAGGAGCAGTTGAAAGAAATAGAAGTTCTACGGAATCAAGTTGATCGTAACCAAGAAGTGACAAGGTTTGCTATGGAAAACCTGCGATTGAAGGAGGAAATAAGAAGGTATGTATATCATGATATGATTTCCCTTATTTTTCTGTTTCTTCTGTTAGAAGATTGATAGTTTTATTGCTGTTCCAAATCTACGTTAGTATTAGTAATACGGATATGGAATTCACTGCTTTTTTATTCTCAGTTGAAAGTTTCATTCATTTTACTTTCTAATTATTGCATAAAAATGAAATACAGATTGAAATCATTCTATGAAGAAGGTGAACGGGAAAGGATGAATGAGCAAATCATGATACTGGAGAATCAGGTTTGACATTTGTTTTTTCTTAACTTGATTTATTCTATATCTCTTTCTTGTCTGTATTACTTTCTTGTTTTGGTTTCAATAAGCTGTTGATAAGCAATGACTTATGGTCCATTGAATGTTGTTTCCATTGTTTTTCTCAATTAACAGTGAACTAAATTTTCCTGTTCCCTTGGGGGTCTCGTTTCTTATTGCAGTTACGAGAAGCTCTAGATTGGAAACTCATGCATGGTTCGGATCCCATTAATACCCAGGTTCATTCCCAATCCACTTATCGATTTGCTGCCTTGTGTCATAACTCGTGCATGCTGAGTGTTGTTAACCTATTTCTTCTTTTTACTCAAACCCATCTATGTTTACAGGAAGAAAGTTCTGAGCTCGCAACTGATATTAACAATGACAGCAATTTGCTAATCTACAATCAGGTGGGAAACAAACTTATCCTCTTTCCCATTCTTTGAAACTTGTTTGCAAATTATATAGAATGGGTACTAATTCACTTTTTGTTTTTGGATTTATTAAGAGCCATAATAGAATCTCTGCGTAAAAGTATGTTTACAATTCATAATTGAGATTTCTCTCTTTTAGTGATTACCATGAATATTGTGGTGCCAAATGTCTATTATCATCTGATCCAATCTGAAGGTATTTACAACCTAAATTTCTTTTAATGTTATTTTTATTTGACATTTCTGCTGCAGAAACCTGCCACACCTATGCATACTGTAGCTGATGAGGAAAACGAGTTCCTTCGCTTGCAGGTATTTTTGCATTTTCTCTATAGCAATGAGCAAATAAAAGGAAGAAGAATTTGTTTATCTTTTTATTCTTATCGTTTCAGGCAATTTACATCCAATCAGAGCTGGACGCCCTGCGTAAAAAACTTGATGTTTGTGTAGAGGAGAAAGAAAAATTGGAAAGGTAGTTTTCAATTCTTATTTTAATGCACCCCATTGTTGCCAGTGTTCTTTTCTGATCTCGGTTTTATGCATTACTCTTGCAGGCATGTAAATGACTTGGAAAAAGAGCTAGAATCAGAGAGATCTTCTAAAGCAGCTATCCTGGAAGAATCTCATAAAGTGCAATCTGATCTTTCTTCTCTAACAAACTGTCAGATGCCAAATATTGGTATCAGTGACCAGATGGAACTCGAAGCCATGGTTGATGCTATTGCAGCTGCAAGCCAAAGAGAAGCCGAAGCTCATGAAACAGCTATATCCTTGTCTAAAGAAAACGAGGAACTAAGAGCGAAGATTAAGGTCTTAATTGAGGATAACCAAAAACTGATTGAACTGTACGAGCAAGCGGTTGCAGAGAAGAACAGCGCTAACCTTAGATGCCAGAATTGTCAAGATGACTCCCATAAGTTATCTGAAGATACTGCAGAGAGGGAACTCCAGATGAAAGGGGAAGTTGAGCGCCTAAACCGTCAACTCATGGAAATGCATGAAGAAAATGAAAAATTGATGGGTCTTTATGAGAATGCTATGCAAGATAAGAACAGAGAGGTTAAGTGCCTAAACAATCAACTTGTGGAAATGCATGATGAGAAGGAACTCCAGATGAAAGCGGAAGTTGAGTGCCTAAACCGTCAACTCATGGAAATGCATGAAGAAAATGAAAAATTGATGGGTCTTTATGAGAATGCCATGCAAGCTAAGAACAGAGAGGCTAAGTGCCTAAACAATCAACTTGTGGAAATGCATGATGAGAAGGAACTCCAGATGAAAGGGGAAGTTGAGTGCCTGAACCGTCAACTCATGGAAATGCATGAAGAAAATGAAAAATTGATGGGTCTTTATGAGAATGCTATGCAAGAGAAGAGTAGAGAGGTGAAGTGCCTAAACAATCAACTTGTGGAAATTCATGATGAGAATGAAAAATTGATGGGTCTTTATGAGAATGCTATGCAAGAGAAGAAAGGAGATGTTGAACGCCTGAACAATCAGCTCATGGAAATGCATGAAGAAAATGATAAACTGATGGGCCTTTATGAGAAAGCTATGCAAGAGAGAGATGATTTCAAAAGACTGATTTCTTCTACTGAGAAGAAAATTGTTGAGGATAAAGGGGAATCTCCAAAATCTGGAAAATCTCAAATTTCGGGCATAGATTGCTTTACTACAGAGATGATTGATTCTTTTGGTTCTGACATGCAACATCAAAGTGAAAATCTTTACTTAGATGAGCACAATAGTGTATCTGCAAATCCAGAACAAGTATTCGAGGAGGCTGGCTTGATTGAAGTAGATGTACAAGAAGAATACAGTCAATATTCATACATGGGTAATACTTCAGATTCAGATGAACCTCCTTTCTGCAAGACAACAGGAGTTACACAGAGTAATCTTTCAGGATCAGTGGCGAGTTTAACAATTGGGGAGAAAGAATCTGGAATCTTAAATGATGATGAGATGGAGAAAGCAGATTGTCCTGATTCAAATCAGGATGCAGGCCTTGTTTCTGATATGGATGAGAAATCATCACATTTGATCACAGTTGATGTATCAGAAGATTTAGAGTTGGTACAAAGGAAGCTTTATGAAGCACAGGAAAAGCTTATGAAATCTGCCAACACGGTGAGCATGTTTGGCTCACTGGAGAGAGCATTTCTTGAGGTTGATGAACTTTCAAGAAAAGTTGAGGGACTAGAAGAGAGTATTCATGCTAAACAGCAAGGTTTTGAATCCTTTAAAATTTTATCTTCAGAATTGCTGGAAAAGAAAGCCGTGGTGGATAAAAAGCTATCTGCACTGAAATACTCTTTATCAAGCTTCTCTTCCTCAATCGGTTACTTTGAGCTCCGTGAAACTCAAGCAAGGCAGAGGTGGAACACTTCTTTAACACAACTTGACCAAAAGAAATCAGCATTATCCCGTCTTCAAGCCTCTAAGGATGAATATATGGTTTTGCAAATGAAAGCTAAACAGTCTGAAAGTGAACTAATAAGCAGCCTAGCACACTTGAAAACGAGACTGGAGGAAGAAAACCAAAGTCTCGAAAATGATAGGGTTCTCTTTGCCATAGACAACATTGCAAAACCAGATGTTGACCCCTCACAAAGGAATTGGCACTTGAGTGGGAAAGCTACTGAACTGCTGAAGTCTGAGGAAGAGAAGACAAAGATCCAAAATCAGATTAAGCAGACTCAAGAGAAACTTGGGTCATTGAAAAAAGAAGTTGAGGATCTGAGCAAGAAAATGGCAAAGCTCGAAGGTCCCTTGCAGGCCATTGAAAAGGAGGTAGAGAAAAGTTCCAAGTCAGCTAAGGAGCTGGAAGTCAAGCTTCAAACCATCACCTGTGAGAAGGAAATGATATTGAAAATGAAGGAAGACGGGAAGAATGAATTTGAAGACATGATTGTCGAGTACCACCAACACCTGTTTGATGCAGCACTGAAAGAGGAAGAGATGAAGATTTTGAATGAAGAATTACAAATGGAATTGCAGCAAATAGAAGATTTAAAGAGAGAGAAAGCTCTTGCCACAACCAGAAAGAATCATCTGCAGGAGGCATTATCCTGCCAGTCATTCTTCGTCTCAGACAAGGTAGGGGAGGATCTCCATGATATTCAACAGTCAGTCATGGAGCTAAACTTGCTGCTTGGCAACTGCAATAGCAAAAACAGTTAATTTCCTTTATTAACTGTCGGTTAATGATGATGTACTATGTACCATTTTAGTTCTTAAATAATGTTCATAATCTTATCTACTATTTTCATCTCCGATGTGTTGAGAGCTTTGTAAAGAAAATGCTTGGGTGCATAGACAGTTTCTTGCCTAAGGTGTGCTGCCTCTCCAGGGTCAAGTCGCATTTTGACGCCATTGCACAATCATCTATAGTTTTATATGTAAGATTTTTTTAGGGCACCCATATGGATGGTTTTTTTTGGGATAATGTCAGATTTATTGTAATGTCACATGAGGAAAACATGGGAGCTTGAAACAGTGCAAATGGAAGAAAAGGAAGGCTGTTGTGCGTGTTCAGCGCACAACATGCACCCACTGCACGGGCCAGGTGGGCGCGTCAGGTGCGCCGGACAAAGTCTTTTCAATTTTTTTTTTTATTTTTATTTTTTATAAATCATATTTGTTTTTTTTTTCTCCCTTCTATTTTCTCTTTCCTAATTACACTTACAAAAATTCCTCAATAACCGCGAAAAAACTCCATTGATAAGGATGCTTTTAGAAGTATTTTTAGCTAAGATAACAAGAGATACGTACGTGTAACAATAAAGTCACGACTTTGAATTCTTGTTCCATTAGTTGAAGGGGTCAACTATGAGTAACTTGACTGATTGTCTTTTGTATATTGATAAGAGATTCTACAGGTTATGTGCTTTCCTTCATCATCCCAGAAAAAAAAAACATATGATTTATTGAAGTAATATTGTTTTACACAAAAGAATTCAACTGAATCATACAATACAAAACAAGTTATCATAATATATACAATGGGTGTGCAGTGTAAACTTGGATTAACTAATTAACTCATCATGATCTTGAACTCATCAAAACCAAGAACTCCATCTCCATTAAGGTCAAATCTCCTAATCATAGCTTTGCAGTTGTGGGTGGTGGTGGACTCCCCAAGCCTACCCAACATCTTCTTCAAGCTCTTGGGAGTAATATAATCAGTGCCCTTCATTGCATACATCCCAAAAGCCTCTCTCAGCTCATCCTCTTTCTTCTCCCCCTCCATCAACTTGGTGAAATCCTCAATCCCCAACATCCCATCCCCGTCGGAGTCCGATAACCGCACCGCCTCCTCCGCTTCCTCCGCCGTCAGCTCCCCTCCTACCGCCCTCACCGCCCTCTGCAGCTCCGCCGCCGACACCCTCCCATCTCCATCCTCGTCAAAGTATGCGAAAACCCTCTCGTAGCAACTGCCATTTTCCTCAGATGAAGAAGAAGAAGAAGAAGAACTCGTAAGCCTGCTCAGCTCCTCCTCCCCTTTGGCTCTCTTTCTGGTTAGCTTCTTACAAAAACTCACAAACCCAGAATTCTTGGAGGGAGAAGAAGAAGAAGAAGAAGAAGAAGAAGAATGAGTGATTTTCTTGGTGTTTCTGGGGCTGATCAAAACCTCTTCTTGATTCATGGACTTTGACAACATTTGCAGAAGATATTTTGGTGCTGGAAAACTAGTGAAGTGTTTTAGTGTACGACCAAGCTTTTACACACCTGACCTTATATATACGTGGGAGATTGCTATAGATTGGAAAGAAAAAGGATAAGGTTGTTGTTTGCTGATAACACGTATGTACTACGAACAAATGTCTGTATGTATATATTGTGGGCTGAGACTGGGGGGAAAGCAGTGGGAATTGGCGGTTTGCGGCGGTTTGTGGCAGTTGGATCGAGGTGTTGGATTCTGGGGGCAATGCGCGTACGGAAAATTCCTGGTAATTACATGGAATGGGATATTTCCATATGTTTGTAGTGAATTCTTTGGGATTTATTGCGGCAAAAGAATTGTTATATCTGGAAGTTGAAAAGTCAATATCCAGAAATGTACGTTGAATAAAATAAGGAAATGGAGTGAAAATAGGAGCAAGAATATAATGTGTCATGGACGAGTCAACAC
Source organism: Ipomoea triloba (assembly GCF_003576645.1). NCBI lineage: Eukaryota > Viridiplantae > Streptophyta > Magnoliopsida > Solanales > Convolvulaceae > Ipomoea > Ipomoea triloba. The sequence continues at coordinate 9,587,159 of NC_044929.1, read as the reverse complement.
GTCCAATATGATATGATGGAGTTTTTATGTCATGCTTATCTTGAGGGAAAAATAGAATTTCTATGAGGTGTGCAATCATGTCAGATCATGTATGCTATTGCCCACTGGAGCTCAATTATTGATCATATTTCCTTTTCTTTGTTTCTTTGTTTATTATTATTATTTGTTGGAAAGAAAATTAGCCAATTTTTTTGTTGGGTGCTTTATATATATATATATAGGAATCTATTCAGATGAGAACTATTACATATATAGTACTATGAGGTTAAATAGTAATCGTTGGATTAGAATATTGGATGGTGTAAGATTAATGTATTTTTTTTTGTTTTTTTTTTATTGGTTGAGGTGACGATTTTGGAAACTGGGTTATTTGTGTCTTTTTATTCTAGTGTTTTAATTTTGGTATAATTATTATACATTTAATTTAGGTAGTATTAGACTATTATTAGTGGACGTTATTACTACCAAAACTGTTCCGCTTCTTATTTTCGTAGTGTCCGAGTTGCCGCTACCTTTTTGTCTTCCGGTTGTCGTTGCCATTTTCTCTTCACCGTTGAACGGCGGCAGGTGAGAACTATTACATATATAGTACTATGAGGTTATATAGTTCATATGCGGCATGCTCCTTATGTGCGGCCATGCAGCTATTAGATTACAACAAGTCAGCAAATCAACGCTCAATATATATGTGTTAAAACACACACCATTCTACGTACTAAAATGCACCAAATGACAGATTAAACGCACCATTCTACACTATAACTAGATGCACCTATTTACTTAAAATACATCAAAATACGTAATAAAACGCATCATTATTTTACGGATTAAAATGTACCACAACGTGCCTCATGTAAGATTATAAACATGCACTATTACACATATTAGAAAACATGTGCTAAAATATGCACCATTTTACGTATTAAAATTCACCACAACAGGTGTTAAAATGCACAATTCCACTTGTTGAAAATCCCATCTTAGATTATAAACATGTACTATTACACTTATTAGAAAACATGTGTTAAAATACACACTATTCTACATATTAAAATGCACCAGAGAACGGATTAAAACACATTATTCCATAACACAGTTAAATGTACCAATATACGTAATAAAACACGCCACAACATGTATTCAAACGTATCACACCATGTACTAAAATGCACAACTTCAATTCACGTAATATAGAATTATAGATACCAAAATTACCATAACACCCTCCACTTAACATACGCGAATTGCAATTTCCTAAACACTAAGATTATGTTGTCACCATTAAATCAGATTACTTCGATCCAACGACAAAAATGCAGCCACACGATCGCATGGAAGCTTTAGGCCACGTATGAGCCAATATATATATATATATATATATATATATATATATATATATATATATATATATATATATATATAAAATCATATGAGAACTAATCACTAGTTGAGAACGTGTGGACAAATCTAAACCATTAATTTGCAAGATATGATAGATGGGAAATCAAGTAAAAAATGAGTGGGGTTATTTTCATAAATATTAAATTTGTTTAAAATGAGTAGGGTCTTTTTTTTTTAATAAATATTACAAAATTTTGTTTATTTTGAACCGTTAGATCTACTAGATTAGTGATTTGAATTTGTCCGCAGGTTCTCACCTAGGACATAGTTTTCATCACCTGATTAGGGACTAAGAACACAGGAGCCTGTTCAGGTGAAAATAGGTAGCCTAGGAGAGAACTAAGAACAACACGCAATAGTCCACGTGTCAAATCTAATGGATCAGAAATACTAATTTTTTTAAAAAATGTGGTGGTATTTTCGTAAATAGTTGAACATCAAAGTGCAAGTAAATNATATATATATATATATATATATATATATATATATATATATATATATATATATATATATATATATATAAAATCATATGAGAACTAATCACTAGTTGAGAACGTGTGGACAAATCTAAACCATTAATTTGCAAGATATGATAGATGGGAAATCAAGTAAAAAATGAGTGGGGTTATTTTCATAAATATTAAATTTGTTTAAAATGAGTAGGGTCTTTTTTTTTTAATAAATATTACAAAATTTTGTTTATTTTGAACCGTTAGATCTACTAGATTAGTGATTTGAATTTGTCCGCAGGTTCTCACCTAGGACATAGTTTTCATCACCTGATTAGGGACTAAGAACACAGGAGCCTGTTCAGGTGAAAATAGGTAGCCTAGGAGAGAACTAAGAACAACACGCAATAGTCCACGTGTCAAATCTAATGGATCAGAAATACTAATTTTTTTAAAAAATGTGGTGGTATTTTCGTAAATAGTTGAACATCAAAGTGCAAGTAAATTGTGTTAAAACTTAAAAGTGCAAATAACAATTCATATAGTGCACCTAAGTGTAAGTAAAATGTATTACAAGTACAAATAAAGTGTATTAAAAGTGCAAGTAAAATGTAGATTGAATATCTATATATTGAGTGCACCTAACATTATAATTAGTTGCACCAGACGCTATCATTAAGTGCACCTATGTGAAAGACTTTATCATTAGGTGCACAAATGTTACCAAGGTAAATTACTTGCACTTGTAACTGATTTTACTTGCACTTTTTACTTGCAAACTTGTATCAATTACTTGCACTTGTATTACATTTTACTTGCACCAAAGTTTGAGTTATTTACGAAAATGCCATCATGTCATTTTTTTAAAAATTACATCTGATTTATTGAATCTGACACATGGACAACTGTATTGACACATCAGAAATGCACCAAGGTGAAATGCACAAATGCACCACACCTTAGGACGTACGGTTATGCAACACCAGGTATGCATAAATGCATCATCACGTGTTTAGAAATGCATCATGGTAAAATTCACAAATGCACCACAGCCTGGTGCATTTATTAACACTTGGTGATGCAGTCTTGCATACTTAGTGGTGCATGACTGCACGTCCACATGGAAAGACCTATCCGCATTGGAACCAGAACAAACAAATAAACACACACACACACACACTAACTATATATATATATATATATATATATATATATATATATATATATATATATATATATATCTCAGTTGATTTGACCGGTCACCCTAAAACTCCTCATTAGGAGACCTTGGACCAATCAAAAGTGTCACCTTTTATCTCCTTCAACAGTTATTGAGGAAGGATTCTGGGAGCTTAAAGTTAACATGGTGTGTGCAATTTTGCCTGAGTAATCTACATATTGACTGCTCCGACAACTTATATCATGGATTGTTGCAAGGACCCCAATTCAAGATATAACAGTTGCCCAAGCTATTGAGTTATAAAAAAGGTAATTTTTAAAAAGAGTTAATATTTCTAATGATCTTTCGAGTATTAGCGATTTACCAGTTGTGATCGAGACTTTTAAATGACCTCTAAGTTTTAAAAAATAACCACCCATGGTCCTAATTCTTAAAATAACCCGAATTTAAAATGATTCTGAGACGTCCTAAAAGGATCACGAGTGGTTATTTTTTAAAATTTGGAGGACCATTGGAGGTCATTTAAAAGTTGAAGGACAACAGTTGGTAAATCGTTAATATTCGGAGAACCATTGGAGGTATTAATTCTTTTAAAAGAATATGATTGTTGAAATCAACTTTGATGCTTTCTCACTCGCTAAATTTATATATAAAAAAGGTTTTGAGAATATGTTTGTTAGAAAAAACTTTGCTAAGAAAAAAAAAATCAAGTCACTCATAGCTTGGATTTAGCTCATCACATTTCTATTTATAATTATTTTATTTTTTTTTGACTAAGTAGGTAAAATATGATTCTCATTGTATAATTTATGGAGTTTAATCAATATACACTTCCGGATAATAACTGTGAGTTTTCCTCATTACTAAAAAAATTTTAAATCATAAAAAAGCTTACTATGAAGGATTTAAGATATTCGAGGATGAGTAAATTTTGTTATGAATAATCTACTAAGATTTGAGGGTTAGGATTTGAGTGATTCATATATGATAACTTTTATATGTAATTATAAACTAACTTATAAGGGTTATATCATGAATTATGTCTGTATCTTTTATTCCGTTTAAGTTGTAAATTATTGATGGATTTAATTAATTTGGGGTCCGAATTATTAAACCCGAATAAATAATAGTAATAGTAAACGGATAAGAACGATAGATAAATGAGCTATTACAAGATGATGTAAGGCTATTACAATGGTCTCTTAGGACAAGGAGTGAGAATATGATGTCTTAAACAAGACAAATACAATGTTTTTATATTGGCAAGCTACTCAACCGCCCCTGCGAAAAGGGGGGTTGTTATAACCAACTTGGATCATGCGCCCTGAGCTCTCCTTTGACCGAGTCACAATACCGACCTGGGATCCGCAACCCAGCCGAGGCCCAAGGTGCAGACCTGGGGTTGGCACCAACCACGGCCTAAGGCCCAAACCGAGGTCTCATGTATCGACCCGGGGTTGACACCACCACGGCCCAAAGCCAACCCGAGGTCCAAGGTGTTGACCCGGGATTGACACCAACCACGACCCATGTCCACCGAAGTCCTGGAGTGCCGACCCGGGGTCGGCACTCGAGCCATGGCCTACACGGAGCTTGATCTCGGGCCTGGGTTTGCTCGGATCCTCCTTGCTCCGCTCTTCCGAGTTGGTTCGCTCCACTCCACTTCCTAATATATCCATCAATTATATAGAAAAAGGTCACACTTGGGTGAGACAGGTTTGGTTAGGTCATATCAATGTGAAAATGTAATTCTTATATTGAAAAATATAATATTAATTAGGAATAATAAAGGGTTTGCTACTTATGATGAAAAATGTAATACTTTTACATTTTTAATCAAAAGTATTACATTTTCCCTTATAAGTAATGTTAACAACTATTTTATTACTTATAAGAGAAAATGCAATACTTTTGAGGAAAAAGGTAATACTTTTAAATCAAAATGTAAAAGTATTACATTTTTCCATATAAGTAATAAACATTTTATTCCTTATTAGTTTTACACTTTTTAATATAAGTATTACATTTGATTTTGACATGATCCGTCTCACGGACGGTCTCACACAAGTTTCAGCCTATCAAAAATATTATACCTTAAACTTTTCGTACCAAATTATCCTTACACCCGTTAAGTATCCTGTTATTTTTTTTTTGAAAATCAAAATCATATACTATTATATCAAACTAAAAATACAATCGGGAATAGAAGAAATCCAACAAGACGGACCAGTATGTGAATGAGCCGCTCTAGCTAGCGCATGAGCACACTTATTCACTGATCTAGGAATAAACTCAAAAGACACTGTTTCAAAGTGTCAACATAACTCCTTACAAGCACTAATAGCACAACCTGCATAAGATAAATCGAACCTCAAACCATTCAAGAATAAGCTAATTGCCTGCCAATCTGATAGAATCTTGAATTTAGTGTAGCCTCTTTCCTTAACCCACGAGAGAGCCTCTTTAATAGCCATAGCTTCCACCAAATGAACATCATTTAAACATCATTTTTGGACCATTCTGGGCTGCCAAGAAATTGCCCTCTATCCATCACCATACAACCAAAATAAGCTTGGTCATGATGGGAGAAAATTGCTGCATCCACGTAAACCATAACCAGATCAGTAGGAACATCAACCACAGGTTGCACGGAAGGCAAAGACTCAATTATGGTGTGTACTGGACTTGACAAGCCCTGCCAAACCCCAATAGTACGCTACACTTCATGCACAATATTCATCAAATTCCAATTCTTAGCATTCCAAACTACCTCATTTCTCGCTTGCCATATTTTCCACCATATAGCAATAATACGAAGCTCGCTTATATCATCACCATGTGTTAGGATATTCAGCAACCAACTTAAACAGTCATTCTCAACATTAGGGGTGGAACTAGTCATTATCATATGCCAAAGAGGAATAACACAAGCACAACCACACATTAAATGATCCAAAGTTTCCGGTTGCTCATGGCAAAGGGGGCACAAAACTTCTTCCACTACACGTCGAGAATGGAGAGTAGTCATAGTGGGGAGAATGTGATGGATACATCACCATAAAAAAATCTGAATAGAGGGAGGATCTCCATTTTCCATAAAGAGCTCCAAGCTACGTTTCCAGTATGTCCGTGGTCGATAGAGAGAATACGGTAGCCATGCTTAACCGTATATGAACCTCTAATATCACCCCTCCAACACCATTTATCATCATACTGGATGACAACAAGAATTTTGAGAATTAGCCCAACATCCCAAGGAATAAACAACGTGTTCAACAACTCCACATCCCAATCATGCAAAACAGGATTTATAAGGTCACATACCTTCATATTCAGGTTTTGTTCAATTACTGGAGTTCGAATGAACGGACTACCCTCATCAGGGAGCCAAGGCTGCTTCCATATACTTGTATCACGCCAGTTTCCAATTTTCCAATAACACCCCATCCTCAAAACCTCCTATTCGTCTAATATGGAACGCCAGCAATAGCTCGGGTTCGCGCCAATCTTTGTATCTAAAAAATCAACTCGAGGATAGTATCTTGCTTTGTAGAGACGAGCAGCTAAGGAAGATGGGTTAGTCAACAACCTCTACCCTTGCTTAGCTAACAAAGCCACATTGAATCGACTTAGAACCTTAAAGCCAAGGTCACCTCTAGATTTTGGGCTACACATTCGACTCCATGCCATCCAACGAATACCTCCACCTCTATTACCACAAGATTCCCACCAAAACTTGTTCATCAACCATTCAATGTGCTCGCAGAGAGTAACAGGAGGAAATAGATGCTCATGGAATAAGTAGGAAGAGCTTGTGCAACACTTTTCAATAGAACTTCCTTTCCAGCCCTGGATAGGACCTTCTTATTCCAACCACACAACCAGCTCATCAACTTCGTTTCAATATATGAGAATACTTCCCTCTTATTTCTGCCAATGCCCATAAGAAGACCCAAGTATCGCCCAATATTGCTTGACTGAGCTACATTAAACATGGTTGCCACTGCGATTCTGACATCCTCATTAGTGTTACGGTTATACACAATTCAAGGCTTATTAAAGTTGACTGACTGCCCGGACATTTGTTCATAAGCAACTAAACAGCTCTTAACAACTTCAGCTTCATGGACAATTGATTTGAAGAATAACAAACTATCGTCTTCAAATAATAAGTGAGATATGCCGGGAGCACCCCTAGCCACAACACAAGGAGAGACAAGCCATTTCAAACAGCTCGTGAAAGAAGAAAAGAGAGGCCTTCTGCACATATTATAAACAAATAAGGGGATAACGGGTCACCCTGTCTGAGGCCACAAGATGGAACAATAAAATCAATAAGATTACCATTGACTCCGACCTTGTAACGAACAGTAGTAATGCATCTCATGACCATTTGAATCCGCTGGGAATGGAAGCCCATTCGTCCCATAATAGTCTCTAGAAAAGACCACTCCATTTTATCATACGCTTTGATCATGTCTAATTTCAATGCACACCAACCATCTCTTTTATCTCTTTTACGATTCAAAAAATGTATCACCTCTGAAGCAACTAGTACATTATCCGTAATCAGACGACCCAGAAGGAATTCACTTTGGGTAGCCGAAATTTCTTGATCAAGAACTAATTTTAATCTATTGGTCATCATCTTCGACATGATTTTATATAAAACATTACATAGTGCAATTGGCCGAATATCTCCCATACTAACAGGATTCGCCTTCTTAGAAACAAGGGTGATAAAGGCATCATTATAACTAGGCGGGAAGGTATCATTATTTGCACAGTCGATATCAAATTTTGCCACATCGTTGCCTATTTTTCCCCAGAAATGTTGATAGAATGCCGGACTGAATCCATCAAGACCCGAGGACTTATCCAGAGCCATGAAGAAGGGTGCTTCTTTGACTTCGTCCACTCCAGTAATTGACGATATAAAACCATCAAGTGAATCATCAACATAACTACCTTTAGACATGAAGATATTCTCGAAGTATCGCATGGCCAACCCCAATAAACCATTTCATTCAACCCACTACCCAAACTCATCTCTCAACTTCATAATACGATTTTTTTTCTCTTTCTGGCTGAGGCATACTGATGGTAAAACTTTGTATTCCTGTCTCCTTTGGCTAACTAGTGTTCTTTGGCTCTCTGTCGCCAAAACACATTCTATTGATCATATAAAATCCGAAGCTTCTCATCCAAATCACCGGAACAATGCTAATGAAGTTGCATCTCGCCTGCCCCTTAGCTCATTCAAGCGGTGTTAAAGAATCCCTATGTCTCTGCCAACACGTTTTGCGAAATCCCCACCCCAAGTCTTTAGGACTACACTGCATAGCTCCAATCGGCAAGGTAACATCTCATTTACTGATAAATTCTAGGAACTTATCACAACATCTTTGCACCAGTGCCTGTCAACCAAGCATTTTCAAACATGAACCGTCAACGATTTCTCGCGAGCCGGGGACCATCCACTTCAACAAATAAGGCTGAATGATCTGAAATAGAGAACACCAATCAACCGCATCAATCGCCCTATCAAGACGCTCCTCAACCCAATTCTCTGTTCCTTTTCCTCGCTCCCAGGTAAATTTCCAAAGAGATCACACTCCTCTAGAGCAAGATTAAATCCCTCTATAAGAGCCGTAGGATGTAGATGAATACCAGGCTTTTCATTTGGAGATATAATATCACTAAAATCTCCTATAACGAACCAATGTAAGTCAGACTTGGATTTTAATTCACATAAAAGATCCCAACTTTGCTGTCTTTGATTCTCTCTGGAAAGCCAATGAAAAATGTTAATCTCCACGGGTCAGAACCAAGCAACTTCACTTGAATATCTATGTGATTCTTTGAATAGCTTATAAGATTAGCAACGCCATTATCCCTCCATAGCAAAGCCAGCCAGCCCACCACCAATACCTCCATCATCCACAGAAAAAAGACTTTCAAAGTTTAATTTCGTCTTCAAACGTTCTGCATGTGATTGTCGCACTTTAGTTTCCATTAAAAAAAATAAACAATGGCTTGACCTTAGTATCTAAGGCCAGGATTTCCCAAACTGTACGCGGGATAGCTCCAGCATCATTGGGTTGGGCAGGACTGGGTCGCACCGGTTCCCGCCAACATCAAGTTTTTTGAAACCACACACTCAATTTCCATCGGGGTATTATTTCTCTCAAGATTTGGCTTAGTGCGAAGACGTTTCTGATCGAGCATAGTCAACCCTTCCTCAAAATCAGCTAGACAACCCTGCGGTTCCATGCAGATTCCCGAATCCACTATTTCCTCATTTAAATTAATCTTACCAAGCAAGGTCTCCAAGTAAATCCCGTGAACCTGAATGGCCTTTGAATAAGAAATAGAAACAATAGAACTCTTTCCTTTGTTATCAACTTCGTTCGTCCTTCCCGGCGTAGCCCAACATCTCAGCTCCGATAGAGTTTCCAGAGCAATCCACCGTTGTCCAGCTGTAGGGGCAGTCCTCCGACCACCAGCACGTAGCTCAGGTCCATATAGTTTACTAAAGGCTCCATCCCATCCATAAACAACCTTGTGACAATACTTATCGCCATGGCCAAGAATACCACAAATAAAACATAATGTCGGCATCCTTTCGTATCAAAATTCAATACGAACCCGATCTCTGTTATCCTTCTTTAGCCTCATGCCCTTCTTTAGGGGTTTCAACACATCAATCTCAACCCCTAATCCGGAAAAACGTGTGCATTGCACCAGTATCCCCTTCTTTAGGGGTTTCAACACATCAATCTCAACCCTAATCCGGAAAAATGTGTGCATTGCACCAGTATCCCGTTAATTAATTTTTAATTACTAAATCAATTACCTAATTATATTTATACATTGCTTCGCTCGAACCCACTCCCTTCCATGTGAAAGTGTAAACCGAGTGCCACTAGACCACAAGGTCTTTGGCCAGTTCTTACATACTTAGTAATATGTATCTATTTTAATGCAATTTCTCATTTGAAAATTTAGCTTTTATTTATCTTAACCTTTTTTTAAAAATAAGTTAAAAACTCATAGAACAAAAAAAATCAGAAAACTATTTTCATTTGATAAAAATGTAATCAATTTGAAACACAATACCTTCTAATTCAATGTAGCTTTCAGAATTTTATGTAACAATTTTTGTATCATAAAAATCAAAATTTCATTTTATTATAGTTTTTTTTGTTATTATTTCAATCATATTATTTTTCCATTTGTTTTGTTTTGTTCAATGGACATTTATCAATAGATCATATTACGTACATGGACCAAAAAGTTATATGATGATTCTTATTTGATTAATAAATATATATATTTTAATTGCACGGTGTGATAGTCCAATTCAAGGTAACTAAGGAATAAAAAGAGCTTCATTGTCATGTTAAATGGTGAAGAAAAAATTTAGTGAAAAAATTTGGTCCATATAGCTAAGGATGGAAATAGGCTAGACCCCTTCGTAGGGCCCTATGACATGACCTAGTTTGGGCATAACCTAGCCTAGCATATTTAATAAAAAGGTGGACAACTTCTCAAAGTGAGGGGGTTTCTTGTGCACAGTAAGCAAAAGGTCTAGCCTTTGTGTTCAGTTGAGTTACCATGATTTACATTCTCCCAGGTGTTTTGTCGGGCCGGGGTTGGGGATCCAACCTTTTGGGAGCAAATAAAAAGGTCAGTCGTATACTTATTTAAAACCTATTTAGCTAAATAGGCTCAGACTTATATGTACAAGGCCTAGACTTTAATTTAATCCTACATGTATGGCCTATTTAGTTATATATTTAATATTAATTGATTATATATATATATATATATAAGTATAACCCCAAGTATATATGTAATCGAACTACCAAACCCTAATCCTAAAATTCTAATTCTCTTTCGTTTTTCACTTTCGATCTTCTTGCTAATTGTGAATTCATGGTGATATATTTATGTTAGTTATGTATTATTTTGCATTATTGTATATTTGTATGAATTTAGGTATGTAATCGAATTACCAAACCCTAATCCCAAATTCTAATTCTCTTTAGTTTTTCACTTTTGATCTTCTTGCTAATTGTGAATTCATGGTGATATATTTATGTCAGTTATGTATTATTTTGTATTATTGCATATTTGTATTAGTTTAGGTATATCTTTAATTTTTTTACACATGACCGTAAAAAGGCTAACATGTAGGCCTTAAATAGACTCAGAGTCTATTTAAGACTTATTTGAAACATTTTTAATGGCTTACATATTAAATAAACTTTTAAAAAGGATTCAGGTCATGTCTGATCAATTGTATGCTCAGGCTTGAGCTTAACAAAAAGCTTATATACACCCTCAGACTCATGCCTATGATTTATATAGCATGCCCATCCTAATTCTCTAAAGCTTGGCTCGACCTAGCTTACTTTCATCCTACATATAGGCAAATTATGCTATGGACACGGGTCCACCTTGCAAAATAAACTCATGTTTAAAACGTGCGTCTGGAATAATGGTGTCGTTAATGACACCATTTCCTCAACCAATGATATATGTATATATATTTTGTAAATATAGAGTTCAAAAATTGTGAATATAGATTAAAAAATTGTGAATATAGATTAAAAAATTGTGTTATACTGTTGAATATATAGTTCTTTAAATGTGAATATAGAGTTATGAAATTGTGAATATAGAGTTCTGTAATTGTGAATATAGAGTTCAAAAATTGTAAATATAAAGTTCTGCAATTGTGAATATTGAGTTCTGTAATTTTGTATATTGAGATCTAAAATTGGGAATATAGAGTTCAAAAATTATGAATATAGAGGAACGAATTGAATTCTGAAGACAAACAACAAGGAAGCAATTTTTTTTTTCTTTTTAAAATTCAGACGGCATTGTTTTGAAGCAAAATGACGCCATTTTAGACCTGAGTCCACCTTACAATGTCGACCTGAGTTCATGGCATAACAACTGCTACGTATAACAGTATCATTTTTCAAATGCACATCTTGCGTGCTAACAACTAGTTTCCATTATAAACATAAAATAATTTGGTAATGATTAATTTCATATTCATCAAATAAGATCTTTCTTTTTCTTCTAAATATAGGATTTTCACAAATATAACAATGATGAGTTAAAAATAATATTTTAAAATTTATTTTATTAACAAAAAAATTAATTCATTTTTAAAAATGATTTTAGCATGCATTATTATGACTTTAATATTGTGTTCAAAACTTCACATTTTTTGGGTAAAATTCACTAGTAAATAAATAAATAAATAAGATAGATGATACTAATATTTTTGTAAGAACTCTTGTTTCTAGAGAAAATTCGCCCATCAAATTTGAAAAATAAACAAAGGAGAAATAAATCATAGGATTACTAGTATGAAAACATCATACTAAAATATATTAGCCAGACTTATTATATATGTATACAAAAGCATGTGATTTAAGCCTGTTGTGAGGTTTATAAAGTATCCTTTCACAACCACCTAATGAATAAAATAAATAATATCCAATGCACCAAAACATGTCATCCATCCAGCAAAAAATGTATTCTTTGACTAAACATACAAAAGAGTATACTTTATACCACTACAAGAAATTAAAAAAACAAAATATTAATGGATTTAGCAATATATTCAATAATTACAGTTTTTTTTATACACTATTACAATGTAGTATATGTTCATACATATTTTCTCAATCACACACAAAGAGTCAATGCCCCCACACTAGGTTTGAACTTGAGACCTATTGAGACCTCTCATTGTAGACACGGAAAATTTGAAGCCAGCAAATGGGCTTATTCATATGTTATGGGCTTCATTTTGATGTAATTGGGCTAGTTATTGATTTATTTGGATGAATTAAATTGTCCAATTAAGTTGGCCCAATTGCCCAAATTGAATATAATTGATCGCTAGTGGACTGATCCATGTCTGGTCCAGCAAGAGATATTTATATATTTGAATTAATTATTTAATTTAAGTATGTGATAAATATTCATATATTTAAATTAATTATTTAATTTGAATATGTGATAAGATTATGAATTTGGATACAATGGTGGCTAGATACATTCTAGATAAATATTCATATTATCCTAAATAATATAAGGATAATATCGAAGAGTTTGAAGCCCATCGAAAGTCTCTCATATTCTCCCCTATAAATCGAGCCCTTCATTCATTCCAAAGATCACACACACATGAGGAATTGAAGAACCTGAAGAAGCTCTGAATTGAAGAAATCAAGCCAAGCTAAAGTTGATTGAATTGAAGACCAAATATTCAAGTGTTCAAGCTAAGTTAAAGCGAACTGAAGGTCAAGCCATTTGAGTCCGGAAGCCCTTCAACGAAGATCAAGCAACAAAGCCCTTCTTTGAAGAACAAAGCCGCTTTCCGGAGGCCCTTCAGTTAAAGTTTCAAGTCAAGTAAAGCAAGTGAAGAATCAGAGGATTTTCTAGATAGAGATCTGTACCCGCCCACTTTGAAATTCAAATATATATACTTTTCACATTTTCTTGTTCACAGATTTTGGCACGCCCAGTGGGACCTCTCTACCTCTTATCTCTTCACAAGTATCCAAATGGCATCAAGAAAGACTTACGCTCAAGCTACCGGCTCTAAGGCATCTTCTGTGGCCGGCTCCGACAGGCATGAGGTGCAAGGTGCACTGACTCGGAGTCGAGTGAGGGACCTAGGGGTGGAGTTGATCGAGACTCAAAACATTGCTCGCAACGTCGTCCGAAGGCTTGGAGGCGTCTCTATCGGCTCAAAGAAAGCTACATATGATAGGGGTTCATCCTCAACAACAGAGACCGTTGGTAGCAAGAGTCCTGTTCCCTCAAATGAAGCTTCTCGAAGCGAAAGTCCTTCCCCTATTCCCTCGAAAGGAACTACTAGCAGTGGAAGCTCATCTCCTTTATGGAAACCATCATCGGAAGGGACTCATGTCTATACCGTCATGCCTGCTATGACAACGAATGCAGCTTCGATGGAGGAGCAAATAGCAAATATCACCAAAACTCTCGAGGCAATGAGTGTGCTTCTTCACAGTTAAGAAAGGAAGCTCAACGATCTCAGTGAGAAGGTTGAAAGCGGGAGAAATGGTGAAACAAGTCGAGCTTCTGGGAAACAACCTCAAACTCAAGAAGATGAAGTTGATAAAGAGTCACCAGTGCATGACGATAGGCATGCTGCAGGGATAGAAGAAACTGTATCTCGCCCACCACACGCTGAAAAGAGTGTTCCAGTCTCTGGGGGCATGATACTCGTCGAGCAACTAAATGACTACATCATGGATTCCATCAAAGGAAAGCTTGAGGTGGGGCAATGTTCTTACACATACGCCAAGCCTTACACTCAAAGGATCGAGGAGCTAAGGATGCCGCTTGGGTATCAGCCGCCTAAATTCCAACAGTTTGATGGGAAGGGAAATCCTAGGCAACACATTGCCCATTTCGTGGAAACTTGCAACGAGGCTGGGACCTATGGTGATTACCTAGTTAAGCAATTTGTTCGCTCGTTGAAGGGAACAGCTTTTGACTGGTATACTGACCTTGAGCCAGGATGCATTGACAGCTGGCATGACATGGAGCGTGAATTCCTGGATCGTTTCTACAGCACAACGAGAACTGTCAGCTTCGTGGAACTCACCACTACCCACCAGTGGAAAGGCGAGCCTTCCGTTGAATACATTGAAAGGTGGAGAAGCTTATACTTAAATTGTCAAGAAAGGATATCACAACGTGCTGCTATTGACATGTGCATTCAAGGAATGCGCTTTGAGCTCTCTTACATCTTGCAGGGGATTAAGCCTAAAACGTTCGTGGAACTGTCTAGCCGAGCTCATGATATGGAATTGAATATCGCGGCCGGAGGTAGGTTGAGCGCGCTCAACATACCGGGTTCTTCGAAAGATAGTGGAAAGCAAGATTATAAGAAAGGGGGCAAACCCTTTATAAAGCAAGAGAAAGGAGAAGCAATGAATGCAAAGACTGGAGCTATCAAAGTTTTTACTAAGGCAGCTGAACCTCTCAAGCCAAGACCATTTTATGGTCCGCCAAGTGGGAATAGGATGATGACTATAGAAGAGAGACAAGAGAAGCAGTACCCATTTCTGGAGTCCGATGTCTCCCCTATGTTTGATGAACTTCTTAAGCTAAAGTTGATTGAGCTACCGGAAATGAAGCGTCCCGAGGAAGCTTCTAGAGTTGAAGACCCTAATTATTGCAAGTATCAACGCCTCATTAGCCATCCTATTGAAAAGTGCTTTGTTTTCAAGGATAGAGTCATGTCGTTAGCTCGAAATGGAAAGATAGAACTTGCCGATGCTACTGCAAGTACAAATCAAGTTACGATATCACTTGGAAGGTTTGCTCCACTTCTCGAAGAGGATTCTGGAAGAAGGAGAGAAGGAGAGCAAAAGCGACCACTCCCATTCATCGTTAAGCATACTGCTCAAGCAAAGTTGCAGCAAGTTGATTATCTCGAGGGGTGATTGGGTAACTATTACCCATAAGAAGCATAAGAAAGTGGTCAACCCTGTAGGATCGCCAAGGCAAGTAACAAAGAAATGGATTGAGAAGTGTCCATCAAAAGGCTCTATCTACGAGTTAAAGATAAAGAAGGATGTTAACAAACAACAAACCCCTATGACGCTGGCTCAATACATGCCGAAGGGGTTTGATTTGGAAAAAGTATGTATGTGTAGTTCATGTTTGAACACCAATGATGCGCCAATTGAAGCAGGAGAATGCTCGTCGTCACATGTAGAAGACGAAGGGGAGGAAGTGCAAATGTATAAGGCTACTTCCTA
The DNA here is from genome assembly GCF_003576645.1 of Ipomoea triloba. Lineage (NCBI taxonomy): Eukaryota > Viridiplantae > Streptophyta > Magnoliopsida > Solanales > Convolvulaceae > Ipomoea > Ipomoea triloba. Next base: position 9,571,302 of record NC_044929.1, on the reverse strand, counting down.
TTCAGCTGAGATCACATTCAGCGATGAAGATTTGCTACTTGGTGGTATACCTCATAATCGCCCATTGTTTGTTGAGGGCTATGCATGTGAGAAGAAACTTAAAAGGATTCTAATTGATCAAGGGTCAGCTGTCAACATCTTATCGCTTCGAGCTTTGAAAGATCTTGGGTTCTCAGTAAGTGATCTGACCCAAAGTCGCCTGATGATTCAAGGATTTAATCAAGGGGGGCAAAGAGCATTGGGTGTCATTAGACTCGAGTTAACAGTTGGAATGCTAAGTTCAAGCATATTATGTCACATTATAGATGCAAGACCTTCTTATAACCTGCTGCTAGGACGACCATGGATACACGAGAATGGGGTGATCCCATCTTCGTGGCATCAATGTTTGATGTATGAGAAAAATGGAGTAGTAGAGAAGGTGGTTGGTGATGAGAGCCCATTCACTGAAGCTGAGTCTTACTTTGCTGATGCAAAATTTTATATGAAGAAGCAAATTGTCGTAGAAGAGATTGATGAAAGTGAAGTCAATGCGTCGCCTGACCCAAAATGGAAGGGAAAACAAGTTGTTGAGCAGCATCAACCAAGCAAGGAACTTGTCTTTCCTCTTACAAGGATTGATACGATTAAAGCTCAAGTGGAAGAGTCGCTTGAAGATAGAAGCAGCTATAAGATAGTCAAAGTACTGCCCACGCGGCGCACTGAAGGCTTTGATCCAAATGCTTACAAACTCCTAGCCAAGTCTGGTTATGATCCTAAGGAGCCACAAAGGTTGGGAAGGCTTATCCCGGAAGCTGGTGGCAAAGGAATTTCGAAACAGCAAGAAGTTCATACACGTAAGGGGTTGGGGTATGTTCCACCGAAACCCGTGAAGATATTAATAAATCGAGCTACAAGTAACTGCATTACTATTGAGGAGCAAAGTCAAGATAAGCAAAGTCGAGATAAGAAGCAATCTGTTTTTGACAGGATTGGTAAGGTGGAGTCACGGCAATCAGTCTTTAACAGGTTGGGGGCAAGTTCTAAGGAAGTCAAGAGGAAGTCTGTGCATGAGAGGCTTGGACCTGTCGCTATCATTAAGAAGCATACCAAGTCCCCTCTTAGCATAGAACCATTAAAGGAAATCAAGAGTGCAGTCCCTTCTCGTATGAGACGAGAAGCTGATGTCAATGTTCTGTGTGGTGAAGTTTTAAAGGCTCGGCCGAAGATTATTGTGCACACTTCTGTGCAAGAAGAAAATGAAGAAAGTATGAAATCAAGTTATGCAACATATCAAGATGTGCAAGATGTGGAGGCACCCAAGAATTGGAGGGTGATCGCATGGCCATGATACTTTGATGAATGGGAAGAAGTCCACCAAAAATGTTGCACGTGGTTAAACTGCTAGACATCTCACTTGTCTATGGGTGGGCCCAAGTCATAGACACTCCTGACCCGCATGAGTTTAAACTGCGTACAGTAAGCTCCTGGCCCGCAAGAGTTTAAACTGTGTACGACATTAACTATTCAAAAAGTTATTTGAACTCCTTCATGGGAGTACGTAGGCAGCTTGGAAATTTCATTGTCTAAGTTCAGTCATAACAAAAGAAAACTCCAATTCATTTCCAAGACGGTGATTTTATTATAATTCAAGACAAGCAATATGGGCATGGAAAAGAAGAGGAAAAGTATGGAGAGCATTGCAAGTCTTGGAATGGAAGAAAATTGTTAAAGCATGCATTCCCGCAACGATTGACCACTTTTTAGTATTTTGGTCATATCTCGGCCTATGTTGATCCGATTGAGGCGATCTAGGTGTCCTTGGAAAGCTAACTTACAGAGCTACAACTTTCATGAAGATATCCAGGCTTGAATACAACGTTTGAAGGGTCAAAGTTTAAGTGTAAGTGAAGGCACGAATCTGTCCAGAATTTCCTATGTTCATATTTCATGTAAATCTTTTAAGGAGAAGGTTTATTGTAGTTGTCATTCATGTTTAGTGACAATAAATAAAATGGAAAGTATATTCTTTTTATTAAGGTGTAAGGGAAGTATGGTTTACAATTCAATAAAGGAAGAACGAGCTAAAACGAAGTAAAATTCGAAGCTATTAGGGAAAAAACGAACTAAAGCAAACAATGATAAACGTTTGAAGCTAGAACAAGTTGAGATTCATGAGGTCCGCCTTGTGTGCCTCCATCTCATTCCTAGCAACATTCAAGTCCTCTTCAGTATCTTCGACCAGCACATTATTGTTTTGGATGCGTAAGACTTCTTCTTCAGCATTTGAGACGACAACTTGTGCATCATCGAGTTCCTGTTGGGCCTTAGTGATAAGATCTTCAAGTTTTTGCTTTTGATCATGGACTTCCTTGAGCTGTGCTTTGGATCTTTTTATTAGCTTCCTGGCATCCTTTATCTTGATCTCAAGATCATCTTGTTGCCCATTGGAGTCTGCTAAAGCTTTTCGGTGATCAAGTAGTAGCTCTTGAAGTTTAGAGTACTCCTCTTGGGCCTTTGTGAGAACATCTTCTGCTAAGGGTAACATCTCATCTTGGACTCTTTATGAGGCAGCCTCCAAAGTCTTAGAACGAATCTGGTCGTAGCCTTGAACTCTCTCGAAGAAATCGATCACTCATTCCTCTAAGACTGTTAGATCTATTCCATCCTTTTTCATCAATTGAATATTTCTTTCAGTGCTTTCTTTAAGAGAAGAAATCTCATCGATCGGGGTCGCACTCAATGTTTCGCGAATGGTATTCCAAAAGTTAACAACAAATGCTTTATATGTTGAAAGGAAGAAATCTGTACTTTGGAAGATAGAAGCCTGAGGTGTTGATTTCAGTACTTGAGGCGCAATGGAAGGGGTCTTTTCTTGAACTATCTCCAAGGGGCTCGATGGATTGATAGAGTTCAATTCTTCATTGTTCTCTTCATCGCATGGAGGTTGATTTGAAGATTGTGCATCTTTGCTTGTATTATGTTCAATTACAACCTGTTCAAAAGGAAAAAAAAACAACATTTAGAAGATGTTTCTAAGAAGGGTGATTTGCGAGAAATGAAGAATGATTATAACCTCTGCTGACGAGTCTTGTTTAGGCCTTTTCCAATGCCGACCCTTGTGGCTAGGGGTGTTCTCATCCGAATTCTTCTCAAGATGATCTTCTGTCACTGATTTTCTTTTATGAGAATGATCGTGAGACAGCTCGGCTTCTTTGTCTTTCTTGGGGGCGTCTTTATCTTCTCCTATTTTGGATGTGGATAGGTTTCCAAGAGTGATTAGTTGTGAGATGTGATCTTCAAGTAAGCTGGCATTCACCTGCCGAAGCCAAGTCCTGTATGTGCTAGAATGGTGCCTCTTTGGTGCTATCGGGTTCGTAGGAAATGTTGCTTTTGATAGGGACCCCGTATGAGCATATTGACGCCATTCTTTTAATCCCTCATCAAGTGAGATGCGACGTTTGTCTAGTGCAAGGCAACCAGGGGCATGAGCTTGATAAAATCCAAATTGCCTACTGAATCGGTGCGGCGTGTAAGGTTTAGCCATGCATTGTTGCCCTTGACGCAGTATGAGTCTGCAAGGGCGAAGGCATAAGAAGTATTCCAAGTCTTCCTCAATCCCTTTACCGTCGTCATGAAATATGTAGTCCCTATCATGGTTACGAGATGCATAAAGCCAATTGATGGATTCTCCCTTGAAGATCTTTTTACGAGCGTCAGTTTCGCTATAGAACTTTGCACCACCTTCTCCCGAAAAGGAAACCATCCTTGGCGCGGAGACATAAGGTTGGGAGCCTCGAAGTGGGTATTGAGATATGCTGATAGCCACCCGTACAAATAATGATAAGGAAAGGTAGATTTAATGAAACCAGGGGAAATAGCTCGTGAGATTAAGTTTAGGCCATGATAAATGCTTGCAAGGACAGGGACTGCGAGGCATACTCGACGTCCTTGAACCATGATGCAAGCCATTCTAAAGGTCTCTGGGCGAATGTCATTTGAAGGTGTACTTGGGAGCACAAATACACAGAGCCAGCATGCTAAGAATGCTGCCAAGTAAATCTCTTCCTCTTGGATTCGTGGAATGCCAAGTGTCTCAAAGGGCGCATCGCTAACACTTGACCAACCTTCGAAAGCATCGATGATCCCACTCGGGTTGTACGTAGCTTTCGGACGAGATCTCCTGCCCTTTGTTTCCTTACGAGCTGGGGGAGCTTGGTATCTCTGCGATTTTCGACACCAAAATTTGATCCATTGAGAGGCGCAAACATGAGGGAAGTCAACTTCTTGATTACTCAAGTGGTGGAAAACAGCCAGTAGGTATGAGCAACTCTTGTAAAAGTGTGTACTGTTGTGAGACCTGTTCAGCTCCAAAGCAGTGGGAATGCGTTCATCGTACGCTTCGCCAAGTAGGGGCAATCCACCAAGAATGTGCAAGTCCCGAAGTGAGATAGTCACTTCGCCTTGTGATGTCACTAGAGTATTCGTTAGTGGGCACCATGCTTCGCAAAAGGCCTGGATGATGCTCGTGTTGCGATCATATGTAAATAATGATGCATACACAACATCATAAATGGACCCTTTCCTAAGCACTTTGCCATAGTGGCTGAGTATGTCCTCAGCCCATTCCCAGTAGCCTTTGGTGAAAGAAAACTCACCGTCAAAATTTAAGTGATTGCTCCAAGAGACTTCACCGTCAAGTATGCGTTTTCCTAACGATGGGAATGTGTCTGCGAAGGATTCGTGGAGTAGACCAGGTTGCAGAGTCCAAACTTGAGAGGGAGGAAGATCGTATTCGGGTGTCTAATTGCTTTCGCGGTATGATACTGCTAGTCCTGGCAAGGGGTGTTGCACTAAAGGCGAGTCAACGACCAATGTAACCGTGTGTTCGTTCCTATTATTCGTTAGTATGAGACTCCTCTGACCATTGGGATGAGTATGATCTTGAAAATCCATATTTCTGAAAGTGCTGCAGTATAAGAAGAGCAAGTTTATCAATAATTAAGAGGTACTAAAATTTGTCCACTACGTATCTAATAGTGGCATATTATGTACGTACATCATTGAGTAAGGCGGTGAAGGAAGCTGAACATATATGTGCTTTACACATATGTGTACAGTGCATACAAATTGCAAAATAAGCAAGAATAGTTATGTGTTGGTACTATATCATATGCATATATTATATGTACACATATATATCCGGTGCGCACGAACCAAAGTAATGAATTATCTATGTAATATATATATTGCATGCATATATATTATATATACACTCAAATGGCATCACATGTGGGTTACATATGTATTACATACATACATATATATCTACAAACAAAGGGAAAAGGCAAATGACATCAAACTGCGTGAATATGTGAAATTGGACTACTATGACATCAAACATATATGTGAAAGGAAATTGAATGGTAAATTAAGTTGTTGTGGCATCCATGTGAATATGTAGTGACACATGCAAGGTGGAAAAATAGGAGCTGGACACGCGAAAGTAAAAAGGAGCAGAGCATATTCATCAGCAGGTTATGCATATCGAAGCCAACATTAATTTCGGCTTTACTAGTGTATCGCCATAGCTGTAGTACGCCGCCGTCAATTACTCTCCAGCGAGTCGTGCGAAGCAAAAGGCGGTTCTCCGGAGACAATCAACAACAATGTACGAGAAGCAGTTCTGGAAATTGCAGACCACGCCATAAATTGCAGCGCTGGAAAGTCTCCCTTTCGGCGAAGCAAATTTTCGGCAAGAAAGGAAAAACAAATCGCAAAGTCCATAGGGAAAGCAAAAGGGAAAATTTAAAGGAAAATTACCTTATGTTAAAGCCAATCTTAGAGGGGTTCTTGGTTTCTTTCGTGCTAAATCCGTCTGTGAATCACCGCTAAAAATTGTGATGGCCGGGTGCTTTATTTATAGGTGTTTCTTGGCAACATAACATGAGTTAAATTAGGCTTCAAATTTGGTTTGGACTTAAATTCAGAGTTATTTGATATTTAGAATTTGTTTGGGATTCAAGGTTTGATGGGATTCGGATGTCCAGGACTCACAGTTGGAATAGAATTCGTGTTGGGTTGATCTTGAGTTGCCATAAAAAAAGTTCTGGTTAGACTAAATTCATTATGTGGAGCCCAAATGATGTTAGTGATCAGCAATTCAAGTTCATTGTTCGTGGAGCAAATAAATTGAGATTTTATTTAAAGGTTAATCTCAGTCAGTGATAAATTTACAAGTTAATTTCGAGACTTGCTCGCTCCAAGTACATCAAGCAGCATGTCCCGGCAAGTCTCGAGGGGGCAATTTGTAGACACGGAAAATTTGAAGCCAGCAAATGGGCTTATTCATATGTTATGGGCTTCATTTTGATGTAATTGGGCTAGTTATTGATTTATTTGGATGAATTAAATTGTCCAATTAAGTTGGCCCAATTGCCCAAATTGAATATAATTGATCGCTAGTGGACTGATCCATGTCTGGTCCAGCAAGAGATATTTATATATTTGAATTAGTTATTTAATTTAAGTATGTGATAAATATTCATATATTTAAATTAATTATTTAATGTGAATATGTGATAAGATTATGAATTTGGATACAATGGTGGCTAGATACATTCTAGATAAATATTCATATTATCCTAAATAATATAAGGATAATATCGAAGAGTTTGAAGCCCATCGAAAGTCTCTCATATTCTCCCCTATAAATAGAGCCCTTCATTCATTCCAAAGATCACACACACTTGAGGAATTGAAGAACCTGAAGAAGCTCTGAATTGAAGAAATCAAGCCAAGCTAAAGTTGATTGAATTGAAGACCAAATATTCAAGTGTTCAAGCTAAGTTAAAGCGAACTGAAGATCAAGCCATTTGAGTCCGGAAGCCCTTCAACGAAGATCAAGCAACAAAGCCCTTCTTTGAAGAACAAAGCCGCTTTCCGGAGGCCCTTCAGTTAAAGTTTTAAGTCAAGTAAAGCAAGTGAAGAATCAGAGGATTTTCTAGATAGAGATCTGTACCCGCACACTTTGAAATTCAAATATATATACTTTTCACATTTTCTTGTTCACACTCATATTCAATAATTACAGTTTAAATATTTACAAATTTCATTAATTTACTACTGAATTTTTTTGTTGATAAACTTTTTGCTTTTTCTTGTAGTGTATGTTAATCAAAAGTATAAGTGATAAATTTTATTGTTTTATATTTTTATTTAAACGTGTTAGTTTCCTTTTTCTTAAGGCTTAAACTATACATGTTCAATTAAGGAGGCCAATATAAATAATTATACAAAGTGGTAGCATCTACACCAATATATGCATAATTGTTAATTTTTAGAATAGCGTAAAAGCAAAGTAGGTTGAGAAAGTAGCTATGAACAGATACATTGTATCAGAGTTAGTAGTTCTCAAAGAAAAAAGCAAAGTAATGATTTTAGACTGATGTGGTGGTGAGTTTTTTGGCAAAATGAATCCCTACAATGACTTGATTTATGCCAGAGAAAAAAAAAACAGAGCTGTGAGACGCAATTGTGTCTCACCTCCCACCCAGCGGGCACGCGTGACATGCGCGCCCAGCTGGGTGATTGAGAGTGGCCGCCCTCTCAATTTAATCTTTGCAACGGCCAAAATTTAAGTCGGTTGCCAGGCAACAACCATATTCACCATCGAGCAAGTCGGAGAATCGTCGACAACTATGGAGTATAGAGGATGGCAAAATGTTGGCACGTGCTCACACCACTACCTCATAAGATGGAAAAGTTAGAAATGAGCAAAAGGGTATAACATTTCGGAAGCACGTTGAAAAATATTACAACGCTAATCACCCCAACGGTGGACCACCGAGAACCCACCAAAGATTAAAGACGCATTGGGGTCATGTATGTTCCAAAAACTAGGGACTTTAATACAATTTCTTGTAAGTTACAAGGAATGCGGCCTAGTGGTGTTAGCGATGCGGATATTATTGTGCGTGCTTTGGAAGAGTATAAACAAAAACATGGTCGAGGAGCATGATGAGCTTTATTTATTTTATTATTTTGTTTGTACATTAATGAGACAATTTTTAGTATTTTGACATTCTTTCTTATATTTTTTATAGTTGTGTTAAAATAATTGGGGCTTTGTTATTGTTAGTATTATTATTGTAACTAATATTATTTGTCAGCCCAATACCTAAACTTAAGTTTATAAGCCCACTCAATAAAACCCCAATCATTATTGTATGGACCAGCTGTGTGGATTACACTATCAAATAATGTACATTCAATATAAAAATAAGAGAAAATTGTAAAAAATGCCCCTCTATAATATGCCACTTATCAATGTGGCTCCTGAATTATTAAGAGTGTAAATGTTGCCCCTCAATTATCATAATGTTACACATATTGCCCCTCCCGTAACGGATCCGTTAGTGTGCTCCGTTATGTGAGGATAAAAAAGTAATTTCATTATTTTTCCTTGTTTTATCTTGTGTATCCTCTTTCCCCCTTTCTTTACTGTGTTCGACCCAGCATATGCGTATGAGAAGAGACGAAGAACAAACCAACAGAACACAAGCCACCTACAACGACCAACCACGATAGAAGATCCCGATTCGTCGTTCGTGTTCGCCTTTCTGTTCCTCGCCAACAACTAGGTTTGTCATTCTTCTCATTTTTTTGTTCTCTTCTTCTTAATTAACTGTGTTAAATAACCCTAATTAATTATTGGAAGAATTGAATTTTATTTATAGTTGGAAATTTTTTGAATCAAAGATGGCTAGTGGTATCTTTGTATTTGAAAAGCCATAAGAATTTTTAAAATAATGTTTTTTGTTTGATGCATTTGAAGATATGTCTGGGGGGAGCCAAAGCTTTTCATGTTCATCAATGGAGGAGATATGCTGTCATTGTGGTCTTCTTGCACCCGTTAAAATGTCATGGAGCAATGCGAATCCGGGAAAGAGATACCGAGCATGTCAAAGATATGGTGTAAGTAATTCTGATTGCAAATGTTCATTTTCTAGATAATTATGAATAACCTCCAGATAAAATGTGTTGGGAATAATTGTAAGGCCATGGAAGTTGTCATTTTTTTCAGTGGTTAGATTTCGATGTGACTGAACGAGTAGCACAATTGATCAGAGGCCTACTTAAACGATTGGATAAGCAGCAGAATCAAATCCAAAAACTTGAAATTGAGATTGAAAAGAAGGAGGTTGAGGTGCAACATCTAACACTAAAGAATACAAGGCTGGAATTTGCTTTGAATAACCAAAGAGGGAGAAATATGTTTTTTTTTTTGTGGGGATTTAGTGTAGGATTAGTACTTCCTTTTATTTGGAAAAGGATATGGGAATGTGTTGTTGCAGGTGATGGTGTTTTACAGTTGAATTAAGTGTTATTTGTATTTTGTATGGAAGTATTGCTACAAAATAGAGACAAGAAAGTATATTTTAGGCTAATATTATGTAGTAGGTGATGGAGTATGTTATTTTGTATTTGAATGAAAATGAAACTGTTTCTAGTGATCTGCAATTGATTATTTCTTGTTCATCTGTGTATTAGTTTTTTTTTCTTTGTCATTTTCTCTTGTAGGCAACCTCTTTTCCTTTCTTTTACTCTTTCTTCATCCTCTCCTCTTATATTCATTTTTTTTTCTTCCACTTGTGAATTGAAGGGATTCCAGCACACCACTTTGTCAGAATGCATTATAATCCAAATATTAGTCTCTCTTCCCTAATTTGTGTGATGCCTAAACATGTAATCAGTGATCTGAACAATATATGTGCATAAACAAATGTTAAATTCAGGCTAATAAGACAAACAATGTGGCTTTAAATTAATAAATACAAGGTCATGGCATGTCCATTGTATATGGCCTATATAATGCTAAAAAATCCCTGTTGTAAAGCACAATGTGCTGTCCAAAATGACATAAGAGATAAAAAGCAAAAGGCAAAAAGCCACAAAAGAACAAAGAAGGATGTGCATAATTCATCAAAAGTAGATTCCATACTTAGGCAATTGTGCATACATTAGAAGCTGTGCATGATTTATCAAAAAGCATCCAGCTGTTGCAAAATAATTTAAGACTACTGCCAACTTCATCTACTGCCTGAATTTTACATCAAAGTACAAAACAATAATTTAAGACTACTGCCAACTTGATAAGTACTGCCAACTCCATCTAATTCATGACTTCTTTTTTTTGTTATCCTTAGACACCTTCATCTTCTTTTGTAGAGTTGAGATAGTTACATATTCTCTTCCCCCTTTCCTAATGACATTGTCTCCTGTTAGAAGTTGTTCCATGTGTGATGAAATAAAATTTGATACTTGAGGTTCATGATTTCCAACATTCTGACTGGGTTGAGAATTCATCATGTCCTGCACATTTTGTAGGCATTTAGCAAAAAATGTTTGCATTCAAGGGAGTTTCAGTAATAACATCCTCTACTTCAACTTACCATTTCATGTAATACAGATGGTGGCACTTGAGTTTCAACAGCAACATCTTGTAGTTCTACTTCTGGCTCTGCTTCTTCTACTCCCATGGTTAGTTCTGCTTCCTCTTCTATTCCTACTTCTGTATCTGCCTCTTCCTCAATTGCCTGCATAGTTTTATTTGCAAAAAAAAAAAATCAGATTAAACATGTTTGTAATTTGGTTTAAGTAACATACTTTTTAAACAGTTTTATGTGTATCCAACCTGCTTGTCTTTTGCCTTACACCTTCATTTGTTATGCCCTTTCATTCCACACACAGTACACCGTTTAGATTCACCAACTTTTCCCTTGTTTCCAGCTTGATCTGTAGCTGATTCTGCCAGTCCTATTCTTCTTTTTCTTTTTGGCCTTCCTGGTTGTGCTTTATATTTTGGTGGCAGTGGGGGTGGGAGACCTGTCTTGTGTCATAACTCTGAAGAAGTAACCGATAAAATAGCAGGTTCATAAGATCTCAGGTAGGACTCCACAGTGTAACAGTTGTTAACATATTCTTCAGGAATGCAACCTTTCCTCCTAATAGCTGCAATGTTGTGGCTGCAAGGGATACCTGTAGAAAGTATATTCATTATGTGTAAATATAATGGCTACAATGCTGTACTTTATATTCATAATGTGTTAATAAAAGTATAAAACTGAGTAATGGCATACCTGTAAGATCCCATCTTCTACAGGAGCAATGATATTGGCTTAAATCTACTTTATATTTCCTTCCATAGCAATCCTCTACTTCATAAACATCATCCTTTGACCTATAGGCAGTGCAGTCATTAGACTTGTTTTTGGCCTCTTCTACCAACTTCATAATCTTATGACAGATCTTCAAAGGGTGTTTCTTCATGTTGTCTCTATTTTGTTGCATCCTCACCATTAGGTAAAGCCTTATGTTTTCACACATTGTCATAATTCCATTCTCCCTGAACTGTAAGATTGAGATATTCCATGATTCACACAGGTTGTTTAAAAGAATATCACAGTTGGGAAAAGAGCTAAAGAAAGCCCTACAGTAATGGTGTGGTTCCCTGGCAGAAACCCAATCAGCTGCTTTGGGATTGAGCTTCCTCAACTCTTCCATTTTAGTCAAGTATTCAGGTACTGTAGTGGCTCTACAAATTGCCCACAATTTATGCTTTAATAACTGCCCAGAGAATCCATCTTTAACAAAATTAGCATGCATATGTCTCACACAAAACCTATGTTCTACCCTTGATAGTTGTTCCTCCACAGCAGGCAACAACCCTTTTTGCTTGTCTGAGATGATGGTCCAAGCATTAGGATTTTCTGAAATGTTCAAATCTTGGTCTAACAACTCCAAAAACCATGCCCATGTCTCTTTAAGTTCCCCTTCCACAATGGCAAATGCAATTGGAAACATTGCATTATTGGCATCAACACCAACTGCAGTTAGTAATTGGCCTCCCTTTTGACATCCCTTTAAATGGCACCCATCTAACCCAATGAAAGGCCTACAACCAGCTAGAAATCCCTCTCTACATGCTGCATAACAAATATATAACCTCATAAACCTTGACCTTCCACTGATTGTGAAATCCTCATCAACCTTCATTTTTGCAGTGGTTCCTAGGTTGCTTTTCCTCAACTCTTCACAGTAGTCCCAAAGCAGTTCAAATTGTTTGTGATCATCCCCATTATTTTCCTTATGTGCCAATCTCTTTGCCCTCCATGATTGGTGTTTACTTATTACACAATTAAATTTATTCTTCACTTCTTGTTGAAACTGAATTCTATTCCATGAATCATCAACACTTTTGAACTCATCTTGATAGTACTTAGCAAGAAAACCAGCATTCACATTCTTAATATCATTTTGAACAGCACATGTATGGTTTGGGTTATAACTTTTAATGCTCAGTAGGCTGTTAGAATTACTCTTTGAAGCATACATCTTCCATTTACAGTTCACATCCTTACATACAACAGTAATTCTAGCAGGTTCAATCTTAGTAAATTTGATCTCTCTTTTCCTAAGTGCTTGGTTACATTTTACAGCCCATTTAAACTCATCATTACTGTTAAATATCATTCCAACAACAAACTGGAATCCTTCTTTTTCAAGATCCTTTTCATGAAAAACATTTGATGGTTTTGATAGGTCTAAGTCTGAATCAGATGAACACAAACTTCTCAACTCATCTTCAGAATGGACAAAATCTTTTTCTTTATCATTATCTATCACTTTTTCTTTGTTTTTTCTGATTTTAGACACCCCAACTTCAGCAGCATTGACATTAGCATCCATAGTAGCATCAACAGATGCATTCACAGTAGCATCAACAAAAGCATTCACATTCACATTGTCACCAACTTCAAATTCCCAATTTTCTAAAGGAGCATTAGTTTCATATTGCACCCACAACTCATCAGAAATATATCCCTTAGCCTCTACCTCATAGTCCCACTGGTCCTCTATTACATGTTCTACAAACATTTCAACCTCTTTATTTTTGAGAATTTCATACATGATACTCAACAATTCAGCATCTGTTTTAATCTGTCTAACTTTTGGATAACTCTTAGAACCGAATTTAAACCAAAAATTAACCTTCTTATCACTGAACTTTAAGCTTTTCACCATTTTTCTTAGCTCTAAAATGCTACCTTCTTCAGCAGAGAAGTTGTCAAAATACTCAATTCTACCATCCTTATATTGAACTATAGGTTTTAGCACTAATTCACCACCATAATACAGTTTCAGAGTGTACATATCTGGCTCATCATCTGGCAGTAAATAAATGGAAGAATAACTACATTAATTTCAAGTCAAACTACTTGGGACCACAACAACAAAGCTCAATTTTACTAAACCGACATGTTTTTGACAACACACAGTATTGGGGACCACATGTAGCTTTAATCTATGTAAACAAAAAAAAACAACTACTGTACTAATCTAGGTAGAATAAAAAAAAAAAACCATACTTCACACAATGTTGGGACCTACACACATGTGGAGAATTCAGACAATAACACACTATTAAGAGGCCCAACTATTAAACTACAACCATTTATGACAAGTCAGACAACAACAAACCAATTCAATTTAATACTTACATTTGGGTGTAGCAGTTAGTCCAGATAGCCTTCGACTAGTCATTATTGTATACTCCAAGCTTCGAATTTGTTCCAATTTGCTCTGTATTAACTGTCTTTTTCGAGTAGGGTTAGGGTTTTGAACAGGGAGAAGTGAATGCCGAACGGTTCCAATATGTCATTGATCATCTTCAGTGGGAGAGGAATCTATCATCTTCAGCAGTAGCTCTCTGTCGTTGCCGTCGCAGGAGTCCGTCGAAGTCTTCGAACAGTCTATCACCAATGCCGTTACCCTCTGTTTGCAATTGCAGAATAAAAAGGAAATAAAAAGAAAGGGATTATACGTAATCTAATAAAGGGAATGCCAATCTAGAAAACAAAGGGAAAAAAAAAGAAAAAAATAATAATAAATAATGAAATTACTTTTTTATCCTCACATAACGGAGCACACTAACGGATCCGTTACGGGAGGGGCAGTATGTGTAACGTTATGATAATTGAGGGGCAACATTTACACTCCTAATAATTCAGGAGCCACATTGATAAGTGGCATATTATAGAGGGGTATTTTTTACAATTTTCCCTAAAAATAATGTACATTCAATACAAAATAATGTACATTTAGTACATTAAAAATGTACATTTTATTATGGTCCACATAGCTGTGTGGACCATGGTCCACACAATAATTTTCCATAAAACCCTTTTGCTTGGACAGAGGCGAATGGGAGAAAAACGACGTAGCGATGAATAAATGGGCGAGACGCAAGAATTCCGGCAACAGCAACGGTAAAGGCTTTGGTCCTATGGATGTCCGATTGTTTGGCTGAGTTTTCGGTCAGGCAAGAAGCGTCCCTGGCGATCCTCGATTCTCATTCCTCCGCAAAATTGACGCCATGGACTCAACAAACGCAGACCTCGAAGGAAGCTGTTGAGGTTAGGTGTATAAAAGGGAAGCTAATTCCATCAAGTGTTCATAAATTACCTCACGAAGAGAACTGGTTTGGCCAGTAACTTCTCCAAAGATTTCTTACCATAGCAATTCTTCTATCCCTCGATTAATTTTGGTTCGGCGACCAGCGATCTCCTGCGGGTTAAATTTCCCAGGCGTGCGATAGTTTCCAACCTATCAGCTTCGCATTTAGACTGGTGGTGGCAGCAGTTTTAACTCCTTTGTTGCAACTGAATTTGGAGGCATCAATTTGGTATTTTTGGAATTTGGTTAGCATATTCAATTTAACTTGTCAATTGTTTCGATTTCGGTGCGTAGCAAAAATGGTTTCCATGTATCAAACTCAATTGCAGTTGTTTTGTTAATTCTTCAACTTTTAGTTTGTGTTGCTACGTAATTCTAGCTTAGTGTTGTTAATTACCATTGTTTAAGCATTCATTATTATATTATCTTGTTGGAGAGGAGGATAAATCTTGCTGTCATTTATTGTCAATTATGTTAATTACACTACACTGCTAGTCTGTTAGAGTTGATTTCTAGAAGACTAGCAATATTCTATTCCTTTTCTTTTGTTTTAATTTGGAGTTGCACTGTTTTCAAAAAAAAATTTGGAGTTGCACTAATTCTAAATTAGCATTTCAATTCTTTCTGCAAGTACGAATAGCTATGGTCTTTCTTTTGTTTTAAATTTGGGTTACAGTAATTAGTAACTAGCAGTTCAATTCTTTATGCAATTCATGTTACAATGCTACTGTATGCTGCCTACATTTGTTTGTAATGCCTAGTGCTCGACTACAATGCTAATTATAGTCTTTAGTGGTCATTTATTTGTTAATCGCAATTCCTGTACTATAATAGTTTGCTATCTCGTTCGTTTTAGTCTTTAATTATTGCACTTCTCCAAGCTATTTTACTAGTGTTGGCTTAATTTTATTGCATATGATTTAGTCTTGATATTCAGCATTTGTTTCTAGTACTTTAAATTGTTGAGTTAAACCCCCTTTTTTTTCAGTTTGATAAATTGCATTGTTTTAATTCCCTGTGGGTTCGGCCCTTGCCTTTGCACACTATCACTACAACCGATTCGTGCACTTGCGAGGACTATATTAAAATTGTCCAATCAATTTTTGGCGTCGTTGCCGGGGAATTATTCGTTTTGCAATTTATTTTGTTTTTTTTTTCCATTTGCTTAATATTACTTTCAAAAAAAATTTTAAAAATACGCTCAGTATTTGTTTAGTTTTTTTTCCCTTTTACTCTTAATTGAATATTTATTAATTTATTTATTTGCTTGTTAGTTTATTTGTGTTTTTATTTTATGCAAGGTCGTCGTTCTTTAAAACCTACATTATTGACTTTGGACGACTACATTGATAGAAAAAAGAAAAAACGTTTACCTGTTGAAAATCCTAGTTTTGAACCAAAAGAAACAAACACAACAATGGATGCACTTCCTCAACCCCCTCAACCAAACCCTCAACCCAATCCTAAGCTAATGAAAGACTTTGGTAGGCCCCAAGTTGGCGCTTCACCTTCTTGCATAGTGCTTACTGATGCAGCCAGGAATTAGGAGTTAAAGACAGTCCACTACAATCAACTGCCGTCTTTTCACGGTTCAGCAAGCGAAGATGCCCTCACCTTTATAAGGGATTTCTACGGGATAGTCCAACACTTCCCGTTGAATGACTTGACCGAGGATGCATTGAGGATGAGGTGTTTTCCGTACACCTTGAAAGATGCAGCAAAAACATAGTTCATGTCTCTCACACCGGGATCCCTTCGGACATGGCCAGAGGTGTACAACAAGTTCATAGGTAAATTCTATTCCCATGCTAAAACTGCTGAATTAAGAAGGAAAATTGCGACCTTTTCGCAAGTTGAAGGTGAACTATTCCATAAGGCATGGGAAAGGTTCAACATGTTGCTCATTCAATTCCCCCATCATGGCTCACCATTGGAGCTTCAAAATCAAACTTTCTATGATGGTTTGGCTTAAACCAGCTAATCAATGGTTGACAATGCGGCTGGAGGTGCCATGGGAGAAAAAACTGCGGAGGAAACCTTGGCATGGTATGAAATGCTAGGGGCAAACTCCCAACAGAAAAGCATAAGGGGACGGACACAAGGTATTTATGAAGTTAACTCAAATGCTGGGTTGGAAATTCAGGTGTCTGCGTTAGCAAAACAAGTGAAAAGCATGTGTTCTATGATGAGTATGAAGCAAAGTAATGCATCTTTGGTTGAAGAACATGCTAATAATTTTGAATAGGCCAATGCAATGAATAGTTTCAATCAAAGGCCTAGAAATGACCCGTATTCTAATTCTTATCTCATTCATTGCTCTTATTGAATATTGTCTAGAGAGTTAGAGGCAATCTGTTTTCTAGAGAGAGAGCCAAGAGAGCCAAAAGTCCCTTAATTGAAGGACCAAGGTCCTTTATATAGGCCCAAAAGTTGACATGCTAACTTTGACCTTAACCCGAACCGTTTGACCTCGACCCGACTACTAAACGAGAGCGTGACCGTATAGGGAAGTAAGACCGGGGTATATTCCCTATCAAATACTAGGTGCACCTAATGTTATAACTAGTTGCACCCAGGTGCATGAATGTTAACAAAGTAAATTACTTGCACAAGGTCAAGTAAAATGTATTCCAGATGCAAGTAAAATGTATTACAGGTGCATGTGAATCGTACACTAAGCATCAATACTAAGTGCACCTAATGTTATAACTAGGTGCACCTAGGTTGCACCCAGGTGCATGAATATTAACAAGGCAAATTACTTGCATTTGTAAGTGAAAGTATTTGCAAAAATAGGTGCATGAATATTAATAAGGTAAATTACTTGCACTTGTAAGTGAAAATAGGTACGAAAATAGGTGCACTTGTAAGTGAAACTAGGTGCACCAAAGTTTCAGTTATTTATGAAAATGCTACCGCGTCGTTTTTTAAAAATTGCATTTGATTCGTTGATCTGGACACGTGGACGGCTGTGAAGCGTTCTCATTTCTTACTTGGGCGGCAGTTCGCATGGAGTGCGCCCCTATATATATATATATATATATATATATATATATATATATATATATATATATATATATATATATATCACCCTAAAACAACGTTGTTTTAGGGCTGACTAATTTTGGTAGTTCCACCGATGCTAGTTTGAATGAAGAGCAAAAGAGATAAGTCATTTGTTGTTGCAGTGCAATAACATACATATTGTAATTTTTTAGCCAATAGATAGCTTCTATAGGGATTAAAACTTGAAATTTTGTGATTACCGAACTAATTGCCTTACTAACTCAGTTGAGATTATTCCTCATTATGTATAAACTAATCAACCTCTTTTTGAGTAAAGAAAAATTGAATTTGGGACAACTCCAACCAAGTTGATAAGGCAGTTGACATGGTTACTGTAAGGTTACAAATTCAACTCCTTACGGAAGCAATCTATTGATTTTCTTGATTTGAGAAGATCAATTATATATAGGTAATTTAAAGAAACAATATATTAATGTCACATCACAGAGTGAATACCATATGATAAAAAATACGTTTAAAGATAGAATCAAGAATTACTTTATGCAAAGCATATATAGTATATGATTGCCAATATAAATAGAGGTGAAATAATGAAGGGAAGCAGGTTGCATCTGTTGGGAAATTGAGGCAACGTCAACTAATCCTGACACTCTTTAGGAAAAAGGAGAATAACTAAAGTAGAAAATGAAATTTGTGCCGTGTTTAAAATAACACTGCCTTGAAAGCGTTATTTGCTCGGTGACGGTGCAGTCAAGAATCCCGGCACGCTTCCGACAGGTTACATAGACTAACTACGCTTAACTTACACCAGTTATAGTGCAGGCGAACCTGACTTTGCTCAGGCAACTACGAGAAGTGATTTGAAAGTAAAAGGAGAAAGAATGAATCTTGTGTCTGAATGAATAAATGCATCTGCATTTATATAGTAGTACACTGTTTGTTTCTCAGCCATAGCCATGAAGACTCATGATTCATGCAACATCACTCACTCACAAAGCATACCATCCACTCATTTGGAAGGTAGAAACAACATCCACAAAAACAATGATGTGTTGTGCGGACAAGAAAGCTTAGAAGAAAAAGGTTGGACCAACAAGCCTTCTATTTGAATGATCTATTTTTCCAACAATCCCCTACACATTCGAAGAGAAGGCTAAAAAGAATAGTGTCTAAGCAAAACACAAGAGTTGATCTTAACATCAGTGTTTTAAACTTGAACTGACATGTAGTGACATTGAGTAATTTTCTTCCCGAGAGTGATATGAATCTTGAACTCATCGGTTAGAAAAATTTTGAACTCAAGACACACATCAACTCCAAAATGCAGGTTCTATGAAAGTCAAACTCTTTGACTACTTATGGCGAATCCTTAGTATTCAAGTCTGTTGTGTGTACCTCAACATAGACCTTCAACCCTGTCAAGTCTATCTCAACATAGACTTTTAACCTTGTCAATGTTATCTCAATATAGACATTTACTTTGTCAAGTCTATCTCAATATAGACATTTACTTTGTCAAGTCTATCTCAATATAGACATTTACTCTGTCAAGTCTATCTCAGTATAGACCACCTTTAAGGCTACAGAGTAGTTAAAGACATAAATCTAGTAGGTCACTAGGAGCATCATGCTTCTCATACATTTTTACTCAATTGGACATCCAGACGCCAATGAGTGCTCTAGAAAGATAGCTCATTATCTTTCAGAAAAAGGTGGTTAACCTTTTTTACTTAAGTATGTGATTTCTTTAAGCCTATCTCAATATAGACTACCCAAATTGGGATGTGAAATCATTAAGAGCATTTTATGCTCACTCTCTCAATTATTAAGCGGTGAATTCATTAAGTCTGTCTCTATAGGACCACCCATCTCATAGGGTTATAAATTCATTAAGAGCTGTAGCTCAACCTCACTAGTACACAGATCATTGGAATGACCAATTAGTGTACCACTTTGTGATTCTTTCCATGGCTTCGTTTGACCACACAAGTGGGATCCACCATGAATTTATCACCTCTTGGAATTTAAGGCATTCCATCAATAATTCAACGACTGATCTCATAATTAGTCTTCACTATTAACATAAGCTGATCAACTCCATCCAACTTATGTACACTTTGACAAGTATTTTATTTACTCATAAATAATACCCTAGAGATTTTCATGTTTAACATGAAACATTCTCTTTTACCATTATTCTCGGTAAAAGTAAAGGAACTTATAGGAAGGAAATATAAAGAGCTTATTACCCCCACAATGCAGCAATTACAAGTATTATTCTCAAAGGTACTTGATATTTTACTCAGATTGATCTTTGGTGCCCAACACTGACTCCTGAGCAGATCGACCTATGCAATCTTTATAGCAACCCTGCACTTGGTTAAAACACTCTCAAGAGAGGAATATATTTCAACCAAATTAGTTACCTTAAACCAGTAAGGTTTCACTATATTAAGGAATCCTGGACCTTCAGGATCTCCCAATTAATATTTTAAATCATATATACAAACACTCATTACCAGTAAGCCACGAAGATAATATTGTTTGTATGTTGCATGTTGCTTCAAGTTGAACAACATAATCATAAATTTCACATACTTTCTTGAAAAGTAGATCTCATACTCAAATATTATATGCAAACTGGCATTTATTGGAGAAAGGTTTATCTACATAAATTTCATCAAGATGAAATTCAACATCCATAACTTTAGCATTCAAAGTTATGTTATTTGACTTCACAATTTTCTCTTCACTACATAACTCATATATAGCATTGGTATACTGCAAATCAGTACACCTTTAAATTTATTCTCAAGAAGATACATAGTACTCTTTTGTTAATAAAAAGGTAGTTTAAACAACTTAAGCAATGCCTATTACAAAGCTTGGATAGCATGTAAAAGCCAATCTCATTTCAAGTGATGGTCAAGTAGCGCTTCAACTAGCCTGCATGACCAACACCCTACTTCTTAAAAACTCCCAGGTCGAGTGGTGAAACCGAAGTTTACTTAAAAACTACCTTCCTAGACAGAGTATTCAAGAATAATGACATTTCCATGCTATCAACACAAGGTGAAAAGCTTTGATATATGCTTATCACGTTTGACAAATACTCTTAGTACATAATTCAAATATTTCAAAATATATGACTGTATCTCATTAAACAGTTCATATCTCTTTGTCCAAGTCACTATTAACTGTGTCGATTAACATGCGACAATGTAATTAGCATTCAACACATTGAAATGACTAGCACTAATAGGCATTCAAAAATTTACATAACTCAACTAGTATTTGGTAGTAATACTATCCCATTTTATGCGAGCTCTTAGAAGCTAGAGCAAATAAGAATTACTCAAAATAACTGCCAATTACTCAGAATAACTACCAATTAAGGGAATGCTATACACATCTTGCTCCGTCAGATTGGCCTCTGTGAATTTTACGCTTGCGATGATAGCACTGGAATGCTCGGTGTCCATGCTTACCGCACACGAAACAACATCCTTTGATTTTCTTAACTTTTCCACTACTTTTGTTTTTGTTGTTTCTGACACTTTGAGTTCCAGCATCATTGGCACCATACTTTTCTGACAGCATTTTCCAAATAATTTTGGCCGAGTCTTGTTAGACATAGGTGTCAAACAATTTGTCAGTCATCTGTGACAGAAGGTATCCTCTAGCTGTTTTATTGTCATCTGAAAATTGCCTCAGAGTTACACCTAGTTCTTGACTAGGAGTATAATCCGGTTCAGGACTAATTTCTCTTGGTCCTTGAAAGAAGAACCTTAGCGGAGCAGGTTCGGGTGGATCACAGAACAACACGTAGACCAATTTCAGTTGTTCAAAGAGTATCAGCATTCTTTGCGCCCATCGCCTGTAATTATTTCCATCGAGGACGGTTATTTTGGATAAATCGGGTATGACATAAGGAGCCATCGTACCGAAAGGTTGACTATTGCCGAATAATGCTGTTGGGAAATTGAGGCAACGTCAACTAATCCTGACACTCTTTAGGAAAAAGGAGAATAACTAAAGTAGAAAATGAAATCTGTGCCGTGTTAAAATAACACTGCCTTAAAAGCGTTATTTTCCCGGTGACGGTGCAGTCAAGAATCCTGGCACGCTTCCGACAGGTTACACAGACTAACTACGCTTAACTTACACCAGTTATAGCGTAGGCGAACCTGACTTTGCTCAGACAACTACGAGAAGTGATTTGAAAGTAAAAGGAGAAAGAATGAATCTTGTGTCTTAATGAATAAATGCATATGCATTTATATAGTAGTACACTGTTTGTTTCTTAGCCATGAAGACTCATGATTCATGCAACATCACTCACTCACAAAGCATACCATCCACTCATTTGGAAGGTAGAAACAACATCCACAAAAACAATGATGTGTTGTGCAGACAAGAAAGCTTAGAAGAAAAAGGTTGGACCAACAAGCCTTCTATTTGAATGATCTATTTTTCCAACAACATCAACCTAACCAACTCTATATTTCTTCCACATTATAAGCACATCAAAACAAAATAACTGAAATGGCAAGAAAACAAACTTTTATTGTTAGCAATAAGGTACCACAACTCCTGGTACCTGCTAAACCTACACCCATGAAATAAAGGAATTATCAAACATAGATGACGAAAAAGGTCTGAGGATTCATGCTTCTTTGGTCATGTTCTATATGGCAAGTCCCCTCATAAAAGCAAGGGACTCTATGGGAGCCATTAGAGATGCATTAGTTAAAGCCCTTGTATGGTACTACCCTCTTGTAGGTCTTATTCATGGCCTTGATGAGGATAAGTTCATGGTGGATTGCAGCGGTGAAGGGGTCTTATTCGTGGAAGCAAATAGTAATTTCAGTTTGGAAGAACTTGGCGATGCCATGAAGCCGCCATGTTAATGAGTAATGTTATCATTGAAACATAGTGTTGATCGCTAGAAACATAAGTATAAAAAAAATTATGTTGTGTTTTTTTTATTACTTATAGTTTTGGCATAAATTATGACCACCACGAATACAATGTGCTCTACCATAAAAACGACAAAACCATATACGACAACAATTTGGTTGCCAACTTGCCAAGCCTTTCTTGTTCGGCCCCAAAGAGATAAAAGCCATTCGTCAAAAACTTTCACCTCATCCTAAATGGTAGATCAAGTACTTACCATTACTCAAAAAAGTATATCTAGTAGTGATATAGGGATGGCAACGGGGAGGGGGGAGGGCGGGGAGTAAATTGAAAATATTCTCCATCCCCGTCCCCGCGGGGAATTAGGCGGGGACGGGGATTTCCCATTCCCCGTCAACTCTAGTCAAAATGTTAAATAAATGTAAATTTTAATAATAAAAGATTTTTAGAATATAAGTACTAGTTTCAAAATTTAAAATTATATATATATATATATATATATATATATATATATATAGGGTCATGTTCAGGTGTGGTCGCGTCTTCCCGTGCGGCCGTGCGGTTTACACCACTCAATGTTAAGAAATGAACCACTCAATATTAAGAAATGCACCACACAAATAACATTGAGTGTTGCATTTCATATTAAGAAATTCATTTTCATTGTGGTGCATTTCGTAACATTGAGTGGTGCATTTCGTAACACTGAGTGGTGTAAACCGCACGGGAAGGCGCGGCCACATTTAAATAGAAATATATATATACAGAAATATATATATACAAATATATATATATATATATATATATACATATAATTATTCGTGGAGGGATATCCCCGTCCCCGTCCCCGTCTCCGTCCCCGATCCTCAAAATTTTTTCCCATCCCCGTTAAAGACAGGGACGGGGCACATTGCCATCCCTAGTAGTGAACTACATCTTTATTTCTTTATCCTAAAACTTGACTCGACATGACTATCTAAATTGTTAGCCCCAAACCCTTGTTTGATACCAATTATAAGATGAAATGCTTACTATACTAAAAGTTATAATTGGTATCGAAAGTTTAACTTTATTTCTTTATACCACAGTTAACAACTTTGCTCATCAAGCACCGCCCAACACCAAACAAACTCACAGTTTGACTTGATTACAACTTGCATATGGAGATCTCGAACGCGAGCCTTTGACTTAAACGATAAATGTTTAGAGTTTGTATCAGATCCTATTATAATTTTTCACTGTAAGACTATCCGAATAACATTAGAGGTAACTATGTTAATTCCCTAATTACTTCCAAATTACCATTGTAACAATCTTTTCTCTAATATTCTATCTATGACTCTATCTATGTTTCATTATTAATGAAATGTTATGATGTTGATTTGTAGAGGATTCGTTGTGGCTATACGCCTAAACCATGTTCTAAGTGACGGATTAGGCTTAGCACAATTTGTCAAGGCAGTCGAGGAGTTAACCCAAGGTGCACCTTCACCTTCAACCAAGCCATTGTGGGGAAGAGAAACGTTGACTAAAACATATACCTCCCACTTCAAACAACCTACGACTACACCGAATACAACATTGTCTGCCACAAAAATGACAAAACCATGGACGACAACAATTTGGTTACAAGCCTTTCTTCTTCGTCACCTCATTCTGAATTGTCAAATAAGTACTTACCACTACTCTAAAAGTATATCTAGTAGTGAACTACACCTTTATTTCCTTATCTTGTAACCAAACTCAGCTTGACTCTCTGAACTGTCAGCCTCAACCCCTTGTTTGATACCAATTATCATATGAAACACTTATACTATACTAAATGGTATAATTGGTACAGAAAGTCTAACTTTATTTCTTTATACCGCAATTAACAACTTTGCTCATCAAGCCACCGCCTAACACCAAACAAACTCATAGTTTGACTTGATTATGGCTTGCATATGGAGAGCTTGAACACGAGCCTTTGACTTAAATGGTGAT
Source organism: Ipomoea triloba (assembly GCF_003576645.1). Taxonomy (NCBI): domain Eukaryota; kingdom Viridiplantae; phylum Streptophyta; class Magnoliopsida; order Solanales; family Convolvulaceae; genus Ipomoea; species Ipomoea triloba. The sequence goes on along the minus strand of NC_044929.1, from coordinate 9,546,876 downwards.
CAGCCTACAAGTGCCATGTGTACCATTAACGTCTGTGACAAAGGTCCACCAGTACTATGCGACGAGTACTATGGCAAAGTAGTGGTGTTTCCGACGACGACGACGGAAGCCCAGAGGTTATATGATAATCCATTGGATTATGCGATAAAGTTAATGGAAAAAGCAAAGGGTAGAGCGAACAAGGATTATATTAGGTCCATGGTTAATTTCATCGCGTCAAAGGGAAGGCCACCGATTCTGAGATCACGTGGTAGTTTTATTGTTACCGATTTGTCGAGATTAGGATTTAGTGAAATGAATTTTGGGTGGGGGAATCCAATGTATGGAGGCCATCACCGCTCATGCTCGTTACCGGAATAGCGACGGAGAAGACGACATAGTGGTATCAATTTTCTTGCCACAACTGGCGTAGTGAAGTTATAGAGAGACCATCAAAATCACTTCTTAAATATACTCTATAAATTAGAGTTATTTGTAATGTGATTTGATTAAGATTAGATTGAATTGATTAACCTCATCCAAATATATAATAAATAAATAATAGTTTTGATGTTATGCTGTATAAATAAAATTTGATGCAACGCTTGTCATACAATGGTTGGAAGGATAGGAGGAGTAATATTATAAATATTCCTAGAGTTCTAGTTTTTATTTTATTCTTTACTCTGCTTATGTGAAATATTCTGATTCATCTAAAAAATATGGTAGGTCAGAAATGTCTAGCCGCTTGTCTAGGAATATTTGTAACAAGTTTTAGTTTTAGGTTTTACAAAACTTTAGATGTTTCATTGATCAAAAGCAATTGCACAAAGGATTATGGAATTTGAAGTTAAAGGAATGGAAATTAAAAGGTCACTTAGCTCCAATGAGAATTGCAATCAATCTTTTACAATATTACAATTCCAAAGCAAGAAGATAATCCAAAATCCAAGCAATTTGTCAAGTTGTTTTGAACCCAATACTCTTTTTCTCTCAAGAATTGTAACAACTTTTGATCAATGAACATGCGTGGCTAGAACCTACTAGGAATTGAATCAGATTGCTCTTGTGATTATGCATTCTAGATCTTAATTGATTGATTGAGGAGATTTGGTGTATTTGTTCACCTAATGTCGTATTTGTTTGAGAAAGTGAGGCTTGCAAGAAATTGAGGTCTCACTTAAGTCTTTTTCACTTGTAATTCCCTCCTTAGATCTGAGAGGGAAAAGTCCTGAAAGAGTTGTAGACACAGTGTTTGATAAAATGCCTTAGTCAAATAATTGGCTAAGAAACTAGGACCAAATCGACCAAGTATTAGTAACCCAAATCCCAAAGATAGTCAAGAGATACACCATCTCAACTCTACTTTAGACATACCGAATGCATAAGAGTAAGATTACAATGCAGTATCTGTCCATAACTACTTTCTGAGGCTCGAACCCACCACCTCCCGTATAAAGGGAAGGGTTTGATGCCACTGGACTACAAGGTCCTTGGCACAAGCAACTGCTTTTAGTTGCAAAACATTTGTTTGTTGAAATTTTGTGTAGGAACAATCTTTAATGATGTATCCAAGGGGCTCACCAAGATATGATGAAGCACCTCGCTATGGGTATCCACCCCATAAAGGGAACCTATGGAGACAAAGTCCATCTTACTACCATAGACCCACATCCTACACATCTCTCTATGCATATGATTACCTACCTCTACCTTTACATAACTGTCCACACCCACCTTACCAATTGGAAAGAGTACATGCCACCTACTCATATGTTCCCCGTACTACCAACATCACAATTAAAATCCACCCCATCCACCCATCCCATGGAACTGTAATGAGAATGGAACACAAAGTCCATATGATTACCCACATTGGAGAGAACCACCCACAACATCCCAACCAACATCCTATGTTGATGAAGATTATAAGTCATTTGAAGAGAAAATCCAAACACTCCAACAAGAGGTCAAGGATGATGTGGCCAACATGAAAGCCACAATTAGAAAAGAAATACAAGATGAGTTTGTTACTTTTAGGAAAAAACGTTACAACTACTTAAGAAAATGGAAGATACACTCGCAAGGCTCATGATGGAAGTTACTCAAAGAAATCAAATGGAGGCCTAAGCAATAACATTGAGAAGTGGAAGGGCACTCCCGGAGATAAGAAACACCAAGGACAACCCTTCAAGAGAGGAACCTTCAAACAAGCAAAGTGATCTCCCAAAGACCAATGAGGAGGAAAACCAAAATGAGGAAAAAGAAGAGGAGCCACCATATATGAATCGTCAACCCAACAAAGGGAAGGAAGTGGTGAAAAATCAACCTCTCACCCGGAAGCCTCAAGTACCATTTCCCCAACACTTCCGGAAATATGCGAATAATGCCAAATATGGGAAATTTCTTCAAATGCTCAAACAACTCCACATAGACATGTTATTTGTAGATGTTCTTGGGGAGATGTCCCAATATACAAAGTTTTTAAAGGATTTCCCCTCAAACAAAAATAAGTAGGAAGAATCGGTAACGGTGATGCTTGGAGCGGAGTATTCGGCTATTTTGCACAAAAAGATCCCAAAAACTCAAAGATTCGGGGAGTTTCACCCTTCCTTGCAACATAAGTGAGAATAATTTCAATAAAGCTTTAGCCGATTTGGGAGCTAGTAAACCTGATACCATATGATCTTTATAAGAAGTTGACTATGCAAGGAATTGGAAAAGCTTGACAAGACTTGAGTTCTGATGAAATGTAGTTTTAATTTGTGTGAGTAAGATTGTGTGAGAAGGTATCATCATACTGGATATCGTCATTCTCACAAGATCGGCTAGGGTTGTGCATCGGACGACTCAGATCGGATTTGATGGCCGGATGCCTAATCCGAACGAATTTCGGTTTGGTGATTTAAAGATCCAATCTTTTTTTTACACATTTATCCTATCGGTTTTGCCAAATGTCGAATATGTTCGGATTGGTCGGATATGCAAAAAACACTTAAAAATAAACTAAAATTACTGAAAAAGTAACTATATATATCATTATATCAATATCATACTAATTACTAAACTTGTAAATACTAATTACTAGATACTAAGTACCAAGGTCTTACTATTAAGTATTAAGACAATAAGACCTAAGTACTAAGTATCAAGTAGGAAAGTATAAGTAATTAAGTACTAACTGATTCATTCTAAGTTCTAAGACCTAAGTACTATTACATATTTACATACCAAAATGGCAAAACGGAATGGCAGATTACCTATTTACAAATTACAAGTTTTCACAGACCAAAATATTTAAATTTTAAATACAAAACAATTTGCCAGATTCACATTCACATAATGCCAACAGATGAAGCCATCCAAATCCAATATCCAATATCCAATTATCCATCTACAAAGACATACTCTTCTTCCTGTGAATTGTTACACGTTAGTGAAAAGAATTAGTACACATTACATAAGCAAACTGCAAAAGGAAAAAGGGATTGTATAATTAAAACTCTAATAGTTATTAGTTGGTAGTTGGCTCAGGAAGCATTTTTCCATATCAATTTTGGATTAAGGGCAAATTGCTACAAAATGTATAGAGCAACATACCAACTTAATCCTTCTTTTCAGAGTATAGGTGGAATGCCACATAAAAGGGACATACATAAGGCAGCAACTCACAGAAGTTACCGAGCCTTATACTCTTACAGTTACATACTTTATACTTACAGTGGTCCAGTGCAATCAAGGAATCAAGTCAACAACTAATAACATATAGTTACCATAGCCTAAAAAAATACCAATTCAGATTAGTCAAGTAATATAAATTGACAATTAATTAATTTGAGACACAAGTAGTCAAGTAATGTAAATTGTAAAGAATAACATTATAGGAATTGTAACTAGTGTAGAACCAAGAGTCCTTCCACTTCCACCATCAACATTAAACTCTACAAAAAAAAATGTGATTTTTTAAATCAGATTTGTAAAACTGTAAAAGAAAAAATGATGTGTAAAACAATAAAAGTCTAAAACTATTACATTTTTCAAACCTCTCCAATTCTTCTAGATTTTCCTCAAAATACATAGAGGAGTATTTAGCAGCCTAAGCCAATCCTGGGTACACACTAAAGCTTCCACAATTTTTGGAGTTAATGAACTCCTAAAAGGATCCAATACTTTCCTAGATGTACTTAAGGCAGATTTAGAGGCAACATTTGAGATAGGAATAGCTAGGACATCCCTAGCAAGCTTAGAAAGGATGGGAAACCTTTCAGAATTAATCTTCCACCATCTCAGAATGTCAAAGGAGTTATCCTCCTCAACTATTGCCTCACTCAAGTAGATATTCAGTTCAGTTTTTTTTTTACCCCCAGATTCCAATCTTTGTTTTTTAATCTGGGACTTGAGGAAATGGTGTGGCCTTCCAACAGAGGCAGATACAGACACAAAACAAGCACTACCCGCAGATGCAAACACAGAAGAAGCAGGAACAGACTGACCAGCAGAATAATCATTAAATAACTCATTCAAACCAGCAAAAACTTTATCAAAGTATGGTTTACCTTTCTCCTCACCATACATATGATTAATTTGAACATGCATATACTCTAATTTATCTCTGGGGTCTAGAATGTTTGCAAAGAAAATCATAAGATTCATCTTGTCTATTTCACCCCAATACTTCTCAAATTTTGCTTTCATATTTTTCCCCATATGACTCACTGCCCCACTAAATTCCACCATTCCATTTAATAGACAGTACAAATCAGAAATCTCACTGAAAAATGTTTTAGCTGTCACATATAAAGATCCAGAAATCCTGACTGTCATATCATAAAAACATTTCAATAACTACACCAAACAGCCCACTGAATCCCATTCCATAAAATCAGGCACAGAATCACCCAAGTCAAATTTGAAAGAACTATCAAACTCTTCAAAAGATTCAAAGACTTTTTGATAAGTCAAAGTAGATTGTAACATCAAAAAGTAGAGTTCCATCTGGTTGGAACATCTAGACACGAAGAAGACCTTTGCTCAATTCCTAACAAATTAGCCAAGTCCATGTACTTCTTTAGCCTAGTAGGTGAATTCCTAACATATTTGACAACCTCCCTCACCTTTTTAACAGAACTATCACACTCCTTCAAGTCATCTTGAACAACCAGGTTAAGGATATAGGCAATGCATATCATGTGAATATACTTAGCCTTCACATTTGATGTTCCCCAAGAAACTATTTCTTTCTTTAGAAACCCCATAGCAGTGTCATTAGATGAGGCATTATCCACAGTTACACTAACAACACTCCTAAGCCCCCACTCTAGCAAACATGCTTCTAGGGCTTTTGCAAGATATTCCCCTTTGTGAGAGGCAACAAGGACAAATGTTATGATTTTTTTATACAGCTTCCACTCAGAATCAATGAAATGGGCAACCACTACCATGTAGTTAATTTTTTGGATGGATGTCCAAGAATCAATGATAATACTAACCCTATGACTGCTTTCCCTTAAAAATGCCTTCAATTTTAGTTTCTCCTCTTCATAGACCACTAGGATGTCCCTACTTATAGTCCATCTAGATGGAACTATAAACCTAGGGCATGAAACAGCAATAAACCTCCTGAAACCTATTCCCTCCACAAACCTAAAAGCCAGTTCATCTATGTTTATCATTTCAACCAAGGTCCTCCTAATTGACTCTTGATTAAATACCCAGGCCCCTATTTCTCCCACGGTAGGTTGAAATGAATCAGAGGTAGTAACTGCTTAAAAGGTTAAAAGGGATTGCCTAGTATCCTTGGAGTGAGGATATTTCAAACAGCTTAGCATATGGTTTCTTAAGGATGAAGTCCCATGTTTCTTGGACTCACACTGATATATTTTTGCATAGTAAACACACTTCCCTTTTATAGTAATTCCATTATTGTCAGTTATTCTCACAAAATGCTCCCATACTTTGGATCTAGCATCAACCTGTTTCCTTTTCTTCTCAGAAACTGCAGTAGGATGTTGCTCATTTTGTTGATTATTAGCCTCAACAGTTTGGGCTTCCACCATTGTAGGTTCCTCAATTGAAAAATTGGGAGGTTGACTACCAGGCATACTGATATTATCCATCTAAAACATGGCTAAGTATCAATACACATAGTAGGATTCATATGCAAGAATAATGAACACTTAGACAGACAGGCAGCCAATCTAGCCATACAATTACATATAAAGTTCCAGAATCAGACACATTTTGTGTCATCATTTTCCAAGAACACATAATTATTTTACTAGGGTTTGCAATAGACATGCAACGAGTCAGTGCTCCCACCAGAATATCACAGAACATCACAAATTATGCTTGAAATCAATTTTATCAAACTAGGGTTTGCAATAAACATGCAACGAGTTAGTGCTCCCACCAAAATATCACAAAATCGCTAAGAAATCAATTTTATTAAACTAGGATTTGCAATAAACAAGCAACGAGTTAGTGCTCCCACCAGAATATCACAAAATCGCTAAGAAATCAAATATATTAAACTAGGGTTTGAAGACCTACTTCGTTTCTCACAAATACCCCGGAGAGCAAGGGCTTCTAGAACATATATCACCACTCAAAGTCTCGAACAGTCGAACGGTCCACCGTCCAGTCGTCCACCACAGCCTACACCACCCGTATACCACTTCGGCCTACGGGCTTCCACCAGTCGAACACTCGAACAGAACCAACGGGGCAATGGGCAATGGCCACTGGGTGGAAGTCATCGAGTCGAGAACTTAGAGAGTTAGAGACTCAGAGTCTCACACAGTCACATAGTGACATAGTCACACACTCACACAGTCACACACTCACACTCTCAGAAGTCAGAAATTAGAATTGAAGAAAGAGAGAAGTTGAGAACGACTGAACAAGAGATCAGAGAACGAGAAGAGAGTAGAGAGAACTCAGAGAAGAAAACCCTATCTAAGAGATCGCGACTGCGCAAATGAAGAGAGGCGGGAGTCTCAATCGTTATCAACGCATATATATACTATAACTCGAAACGACGTCGTATAGCACACTCTAAACCTAACCCTATTTTTAATCGGATAATCGGGCTGGTCAAACGCGAATTTGGACCCCTACCCAAAACCGCTAAACCGATGTCGTTTTGCCTGCACGGCTCGGTTTTAAGGGTTCGGGTTCGACCCGATTCGGCTTGGCTTGACCGGACTGCAGTTCGGTCGGTTTTTTTGGGTTTTTCGATTTTTGCACAGCCCAAAGATCGGCGATAGGAATTGAGTAATTTGTTTCTCAAGCACAAAGTAATAATTATTGTATGGGAAATCTACCCCAAACAAAGGGTTTGGAGACTACAATAATGAAAGCACTAAGAAGGAAATATGATTCCTATTGTGTTCTATTTATTTGGACACTGTGGAAACAACTATTTTTCATTCAAATTTGAAAATAAAGATCAAAGCATAAAACACATAAATTGGGTTAATATAAATTTTTTGATTGTTTATTTCACCATGTTGCTTTGTCTTTTAGCTTCCTTCTCGGCAACCACATAGTACATAGAACACATAAGCTAGATTACTAGCAAGAATTTGATTTTCAAGTTATCAGCTCCCCTTACCTACTGTATGATCCAGTGGCGGATCCAGCATGGGGGCAGTGGGGGCAGCTACCCCCACTCACCCCACCCCACCCCACCCCCACCCCATATATAGCCCTTGTATGTATATATGTATGCATAGTATATGTTTAGATATAAGTATAAGAAAACATATAAAAGTAAGCAATTGATTAGCTAGTCGAGTTGGTTGATGTGCGTTTGTGCTTACTAAAGGTTGAGGGTTTGAATCCTGAAGCATTCATCCTCCTCTGCGTTGGCTTTTATATATAACTTTTTTAAAAAAATTTAATAATGAGATTTGTAATTTATAATGTGTTTTCTATTTGAATTATTTTATTAAATTAATTATGTTTCGTATATTGTTACTAATATTTTTATAAAATTTTGATGTGTTTTATTTTTTGTCCATATCCAACAATATTTATGATTATATTCTTTTTAAGTGTTTTATTTTTTAAACTACCTCCGCCCCCATTGAAAATTTTTTCTGGCTCCGCCACTGGTATGATCTATTGTGCTTTGGGATGAGCAAAATTGGCATTGATCCGCTTCAGCAAAATGAACAGTCCTCCAATCCTTGCCTTTCATGAAGCACATTATATTGTAGTGTGTGCAAAGAACCTGATGGGCACAAGGGAGGAAAATTACTAATTTTGCCTCTGTCAAGACATAACGCATCTCCATTCGCGTTTTATGCTTCCATGCTGACTTGAGCTTTCCCTCACAGCAGCCATTTTTAGTGCAGAGATTTCAGTTGTTAGCTTCTTCATTCAATTCGTTCCTCAAACTTGTGCTTGTTTTCTTTTGTCATTGCCCTTAAATGATCCTCCTCAGCTTTTGCCAGCTCCTTCATTTGTGCTCTTTCCCTCCTTAGTGCTTAATCTTCTAGAGAATCTTTGCCTTCTCTCTCTCCTCATGCTGGTGAAGAACCTAAAACTTCACTTTTATACGCTAATAAACCACCAAATTTTCTCTTATAAAAACAAATGCATGCGATTAAGTAAACATATATGCATAAATAGCCATGTCAATTACAAGAAAAATATAATCTGAGGAATAGAAGCGTATATACCTCAAACTCGCTTTGGCGTCTTCTATCTTTCTGTATTTGCGCCTACAAGTTAGTAGTGTTTGTTAATTAAAACCTTTATGCGCTTCAGCGCTTATAACTTCAATGCGGAAGCACAATTAACAATGAATCGCATGTAAATCAAATTAATCAACTAAACAATGTTCATGATCATGGATCTTTAATTAAAATAAGAATAAGGATAAACACTTGCTTGATTCCATGTAATCTCTAACTTGAATAATCAAGAATGCTTCACCTCTCTTATCTGTATGCCTTAATCACCTCCTGATGATATGGAGACTAGAAAACTCAGAGACTAGAAACCTATGATTGGAAAACCATATGATCCTTAGAGTTTTCCTAGGTATTTATAGATGTGATGAGAAACCCTCTTTTAAGAGAAATGGGAAACCTTCTTTTAGGAATAGAAATCCCTTTAGGAATTTGAAACCTCCTTTTAGGAGAGCCCATATTCTTTTTCCATTATACATCTTTTAACCCTTATAGACTTAAATTTTAACAGAATGAGAGGGAGGGAATTTTACCAAGTAATTCCGTCTTTATACATCACTAATCATCAACGTGAGTCTCTTATGAAATTGCAACCTTTACTATATAAATCAATGTTAGGAAATAGTTATTTATAACAGTGTTACCCTTCAGAGATGCAAGCTCTCCCTGCAGAGAGCTTATCCCCACCTCCAATGTTCGACACAACTCCTGCTCTCTTAGTTTGGCTTCCTGCACATTTTTAGAAGACTGCTCTGAAATTAGTTTTGACTCTGCAAGCCCTTTCTTAAGTATGGTGTTCGCCTCCTCCAATATAATGCCTTGATTTGCCTGAATTATTTATTAATATAAAAAAATTAGTATATATTCACATCATAGAGCAGATGCAAATTTTTAAAATGTACACTCACCCCTAGGTGAGTTGTAAAATTACAAGAATGGAACAACAATGAATGCAATAAATTAATTTCAAACTACTTCGGGTCAAGATTATCACTAAATTACACATAATAAAACTCTATTCAAATATATGCCCCGCATTTACTACACAATAAAATTAAGAGTGTGTTTGGAAAGCAGGAAAATGGTTTCTGGAAAATAAGTCATTTTTCAGAAAATATTTTCCTTTCTTGTGTTTGGTTGCAGAACAGAAAACTGTGTTGGTGTGTTTGGCTCATTTTCCAGAAAATGGGTAGGAAAATGAACAGAATTATATAATTGAATATTTTAATTAATTTGTTTAAATGTAACAACATTTATAACAAATATACAATCCAAAAAATAAAATAATCACAAAAAATCACAACAAAATAATATCTATCTCATAAAAAAATTAAAAAAATAATAAAAAATAAAAGTAGCCGACTGGTTTCAGATGTCAAATAAAAAAAAATAAAACTCATAATATCTATCTCATAATAAAGAAAAATAAATTATTACTTAAAAACAAAAAGAAAAAGTTGAAGATGTCAAGAAGATGGGATGAAGATGAATAAGTTAAAGCATTTAGGAGGCCTAAGGAGATGGAAGAAGCAAAGGAGAAGGAAGAAGCAAACTTTGGAAAATGACTTCCCCAAAAAAAAAGGGGAAGTCATTTTCCATAAAATTGGGCTTATTTTCCATTGACCAAGAAGTTCATTTCCATTGACTTTATTTTCTCCCTTCTTCTCAAACACCAAAAACCTGGAAAATGATTTCCAGAAATCATTTTCCGGGTTTCCAAACACACCCTAAATGCGGCCAAGTCTTTTATTACACTTTGCTTTGGCATACTCTCAAAGGTGAAAATGAGAAAGTTTTAATGTCAAGGGTGAAAATGGGAACGCTTTTAATACTCTCAAAGGTGAAAATGAGAAAGTTTTTAATGTCAAGGGTGAAAATAGGAACGCTTTTAATGTAAAAGGATTCAGATTGCATTAATTAAGACCAGGCCACATTCAATATCATTTATTATTTAGCATCAAGGAAGCAACAAACAAACTATAGAAATTTACTTTACATTATAATTTCTTGTTTTTAATTGTATCCATGAATACTACTTTTTCTCTCTATATTTATGAATGACAATTAAAATTTAAATTCAAGTTTATCATCTATAAAATATCTAGCTTACTTGTGATAATGAGTTCAAACTTCCGAACGTAACATTACTAGAAGGTCATATATAGTATAATATAAAAATAAAGAGTTAATTCCATTTTTTGTCTTAGATTTATAGGTGACAATCCATTTTTAGTCTTCTTTTTTTTTCAAAACATCCACTTTTGGTCCTATTATTATTATGGCATGACCATTTTTGGTCCTCTATTAACAAAACAGTTTAAATTTCATAAAATACAAGGGCATTTTGGTCTTCAGTTATGGATTTTTTCAAAACAACAAACATAAAAAATATAGCCGGTCAACTTACTTTGTATAAAAAAAGATCGAAAGGTCCTTATATTCAACTGTATTTCAATGATTTTTTTGACGGAGGACCAAAAATGGCCATGTCACAATAATACTAGGAACAAAAAAAAGGACATTGTGATAAAAAGAGACTAAAAGTGGATTGTCACATATAAATCTAGGACCAAAAATGGAATTAACTCTAAAAATATATATAATATGTAAACATATTCAGGAAAGAACTATAAACACATGCGTGGTATAATCCAAACCACAGATATTCATTTAAGTCAGGCCAGCTCACATATGGATCAATTTGTTGGGTGATACTAATTGATTGATCGTGATAGATTTTAAAATTAATACATATCACATGTTTAAATTGAATGTATATATACATAAACTAAACACACACCATGCATATAAATTTTTGTCCGCCCAATATTTTAACTATTAATTTTAATTTTGAATGAATGAAATTTATTTAAATTTTGATAAATATGTATTTCTTTAAAATTTTTGAACAATTAAATTATTATGTTATAATATTTATATTATATTAATTTTTATTATGGATTTTGAACTTTAATTTATTTTATATTATTTGAATTTTTATTAAGATGAAAATCAATAATTTATATTGGAAGTGATGAAATTTTAAAAGGTACACTAACTTTTAAGTGGGGTCAGGTGAGTGGTGAATTACAATAATAACTAACGGGCCAGTAAATCTATATTATATATAAAAGTAAAAATCCTTCTATTTTATTTTCCAACCCAAACTTTTAATCAATTAATTAAATATTTTATTGGTCAAATAATTAATAAAACTTATTTGGTAAGAAAATGTAAAATGAAAAAAGTTAATTCCAGCAAGGGTCTCCGAGTATAATGATTTCCCACATTTGGTGATTTGGTACTCGACTTTTAATTTGGACAATTTAAACACTTGATTATAATTTTTTTCCAATGTTAGTCCTTCCGTCTAATGGGTGTTAACTCAACGTCTATTTGAGGGGCAAATAGGTCCTTTAATGTCTATTGTGTATGAAAATGGCGATTTCTTCATCTTCTTCCCAGAATTGTCTCCGCCGGCTTCATCATCATCATCGCCGCCCCCGTCGTCTCAGCCGCATCAATCGCCGCAATTTTCTCCTCCGCCGACTCCTTCCGCCCCGTAACCTACGGATTCTTCCCTCACCAGCTCCGCCGCAGTCCCCCGCCCCAACCAGGACACCCGACGCCTTACTGATTCCATCGACGCCATCTCCGTCAGCTGTCCCTGTAGGAGGACCGCCCGCCGGCGTCGACTGCAACTCTGCAAGACAATCTCCGCCTTCATAAGCACCATCGCAACCTTCACCAAAGTCTCCAAATTCCGGCAACACGCCTTCGTCTTCAATGAATAAAATATTATTGCTATCCGTCGTAGTTCTTTGCCTATTCTGTGCTAGGAAGAAGAAGAAACATCCTTACTATCTGGACGCCGCACATCCACCTCCAGGTTTGTATTATAATTTTGAAATTTGATATTAATGAAGAGATTTATTGAATTTGAATGAGATTTTTTTATTGTTTAAGCTATGGGCGGTGGAGGTGCTACAATTTCTATTGTTTAAGCTATGGGCTGTGGAATTTGATAACAATACTTCAATGACTATTTTGTATACAGAGGTGTTGCAATTTAAGGAGTTTCACTTCTAGGGCTTCGAATAAATCCAAGCCTGCGGATGAGTATCATGTTTATAGAGGGAAGGAAGAGGGATTATACACAATAGACGTGAAATGATGTATTTACCCCCCAAATAGACATTGAGTTAACACCCATTAGATGGAAGGACTAACATTGGAAAAATAATTATAGTCAAGTGTTTAAATTGTCCAAATTAAAAGTCGAGGACCAAATGTGGGAAATCACTATACTCAGAGGACCATTGCTGGAATTAACTCAAATGAAAATTAACTAATATCTATTAATTGGTAATATTGCATGTTTCTATATTCACATATCAATACTATTAATAAAAGTAAAATCTCTCATTTCAATTTTCTTGAACAAACTAATATTATTAATTAATTGGTAAAAAAAAAACTAATAACGTTTAATTGGTAACAAAATTTTATTTATCAAATTATGAGAATAATTAAATCATTATCATTGTGAGAATAATGGAAACAAATTTTGCGTAATTTTATAAGAAAAAATAATTTATTAATTATTATTTACACTAATAATAATAATTTGAATACTTATCTATACTTCTATATCTATACTACTATTAATAAAAATAAAATCATCCTTTGTGAAATTATCGCCTAAACAATAGTAAAGACAAAATGGAAAAGAAAACTGATTTTACTAATTAATTGAAAATTCAAAAAGATCCTAATAGAAAAGAAAACGGAAATTAGGCAAATTAAAAAAAGAAAAGGATATTACTAATTGACAAAAAATTATTTAAACATTTTAAAAAAATAATTACACTTTCCTTTTGAAAACTTTAAATTATTTAAACTTTAAAAAAATTAATTAAACATGAGTTGTTAGATTTTTTATAATAATTAAAATTAATTTAGTCAAATATGGAGGAGGAAGAAAACACTAAATGCGATATGGTGAAAATGAATATACTTAAGTTATAAAAGTATAATTGCACATATATTAGTGTAACTGACTAATATAATTGCCTAATACTTATTATTGTAATTAAGATAAACATTAGCCGTTGAATATATTTTTATAATAATTATAATTAAATTATTTATCATTTTTTCCATATTTGTTTTAGTAATAATATAATTACATAAGTCATATTACATATCGATCTTTTTAAGATAATTATAGACAAACAAGTCATATATTATTCGATTAATTGAGTAATACTTTTGAACTAATCTTATAATCAAATAAATGTATATGTTCAATATTAAAATTTTTTATAATTTCATCTTTATTTTTATTATCTAAATATACAATAAAAAAAATGTAATTGTGCATCGCACGAGCAATTGAACAATTATTTGCTCTAATTCAAGCAAGGAAAGCATCAAAAAACATAATCGATCCAACCAATTTCATCAATTGAAAATACTAGTTACAGTAATAACTTATGGGGCCACGGGATCCCGGGGGACCCATTTTATGGGAAAGTATTGAAAATATTAAAGAAAATACAACCAACAAGATTCAAACCCACATCCTCAAGCATAACATCACTAATTCTACCACTAAACCACTCAAGATCTTATGTATTAAAGGGCAGGAAGCTCCATTTATGCATAGGAGTGCACTGAAAACAAAGTAGTGGGGAGACACGCGTGTGTGGCTAAGAATGAAGGCTGTCAGGTGTGGTCCATTTGTCAACGATCCGTGATCCCTACAACAATATAAATAGGGTGCCTTCTCTCACCTTAAAGGGCATCCCTTAGTTTATAACTTTCTTTCTAGCTAAGTGGTTTGAGCCTTCTTTTTCCTATCGGCACGCCAGGGTTCGAGTCTTGTTGGTAACATACATAGTTCTATTTTATTTATTTATTTATTTTTGGCTAAAGTTTAATTCCGCACCCTAAACCAAAACCGATTCTTCATATCACACACTAACCTTTCATAATTGTTGTTTGAATGCATAAACCATAAAAAAAAAAAATTCGCCTAGACTTTTTTACAGGTTGCTTTGAAGTTATAGGTAATAACTTGCTGATGTGAAGGTGATTTCTTATTGACGTGTTTTAGTTTGCAAAGGTGGCAGCCATTTCATAACTTTAATTCAATTTCATCAAAATAAACCCAAAATCTGCCTTTATTCCCTCGATTTGAGGACGGAAACTCAAACCCTAACTAAATCCAATTCGCTCAAATCGCTGAAAATCATACATTCGTTCATGCATTCAAGACGGATGAGTCAGGTGGTGCTACGTCGGTGCCATCGTGGTGGCAGGCGGCGTTCTGGCGACCAGAGTGTCGCCGGATTCTAAAAATTCCATAAAATCTTCATAAATCAATCTGAAGGTGCAGAATTCGCATATGAATGTTCTGGTTGCAGAAAAACATCTAGGTCCCGACGAAGATGTAAATGTTCAAAATCAAATTATAAAATAATTAGTAACTCATAATAATCGGCAGAAGCAATCAGCATCACCAGTTAAACATTATAACCCATCATTGCAATTAACATATTAACTCAATACTAAACACTATACTTAGAATCATAATAAAGCATTAGAAATTGCAACTAAGTTGAAATTGAAAGAAAACATTGTAACCCATCATTGCAATTAACAAAAAAAAAATATTGTACTTAGAATCATAATAAGGCATTAGGAATTACAAGTGAAGTTGAGATTAAAAAAAAAAAAAAAAAAAA
>NC_044929.1:9497164-9530743 GCF_003576645.1 Ipomoea triloba | reverse complement strand
AAAAAAAAAAAAAAAAAAAAAAAAGGTGATGAATCAAAGTACGCCAAGCAAATACAGAGGTTCAACAGCAAAGCAAGGAACCAGAGCTTACTGTCCAGAAAATTTGCTATGGAGTTCCTACCAGAAGTCGTCATCGCCCACCAAAATTTTTGTCGCCTGACGTCAAACCACCAAGAGCAGAATCGACCATATTGCTATGAACGCATCTTGCGAGATCACAGATGAACAAAACAAAGCAAAAATTGTTCAAATTTTGGATAATAATCAAAAGGAGGGTAGGCAATTGCGGTGACCTTAGTGCAATCATTTGCGGCGATTCTGGACAAGGAGCGACGGCTGAGGTAAATCCTAAAACATGATCTGAAAATTTTGAATTGACTCAGGGGAGGTCGATGGTGAAGATTAGAGAGGCGAATTGGAGAAGGTTGGCAAAGAATGAGGGAAAACTCACACATTAATTAGAAAATTCCTAAAGAAGAGGCTGCTGATTGATGAAATTATGGCCTGTTTGGTTGGATGTAGTTTGGGGTGAATTGCAATTCAGTGAATTCCCAAACTACAGTGTTTGGTTGGAGGGAAATTGCAATTCCGCAGAATTGCAATTCCCTCCAAATGTTGAATTGCAATTCATGGGGTACCCCCATGAATTGCAATTCGGTGGAGAGGAGGGGCAATTTGTTAGTGTAAAGACAATTTTGTCCCTCATCCCATACCTTTTGTTTTTTTTTTCTTTTTTTAATTTGAAAGAATTATTATTATTATTATTTTGAAAGAATTATTATTATTACTATTATTATTGTTATTATTATTATTACTCCCTCTGTCTCATTTTACCTGTCTTGTTTACTATTCATTGGTCAAATTAACTCTTTCTTCATTGCTTATTTTCTTTAATAATTTTTAATTATTTTTAAATTTTATTTTTTGTGTTTAATAGTACTTTTGATGTAGTTTCTAAATATATAAATTTTATATACTAATACTAAACTTAATATTATGAAAATTTGAATTAAAAATAACTTCAGTTAAGCCTCGTTAACAGAATCAGACAAACAAAATGGGACGAAGGTATTATTATTTGAATGAATTATTATTATTATTATTTGAATGAATTATTATTATTATTATAATAATAATAATTATTTACTACTACTACCACAATATAAGGACATTTTAGTCATTTTGTCGCTTCTTATCTTTCAATTCCCTGTACTCCTATTCCTGCATACCAAACACTGTAATTTCAATTCCTACCTTATTCATTGAATTGCAATTCCACCGAATTACAATTCTTTTCCCCCCTAATTCCCTCCTCCCAACCAAACGCCCTGTTAGGGATCAGTTTCGTGAGAGAAAGAAGTGATAACTTTCGGAACCTCCATTGATTTCTGAAGATTTTTGTGATTGTCGATTAGTGGTGCGGCTCCCATTGGATTGAATTTTCGATTAATTAAGGAACAACCCAAAACTTTCCAAAAAAAAAACTTTAATTTAGGAGGAATTGATAAAAAAAAAAAAGAAAAAAAGAAGCTCCACATCAGATAATATCGACGCCATGTAATAAGGGAAACAGGGAACCTTTAAAAAAGTCTAGGCAAATTTTTTTTAATGGTTTATGCATCGAAAGAGTTTTTTCCTAAAATGGTCCCTTGACTATTGCTCATTCTCAATTTTGCATTTCGACTTTCAATTGCACCAAATGTGGTCCCTCGACTTTCAAAAACTCATCAAATTCAGTCATTTGTTACATATTCTGTCTAATCAGTGTTAAAATAGAGGGCATTTTCGTCTATTTACCTATTTTATGCTTAATATACAATGAAAAATAGTCGAGTGATCATTTTGAGAATAGTCTAGGGACCATTTTGGGAAAACTCTTTTATTTCTTTCATTTTTGTTTATTTTCATTTTTTAGACTCTATCAAATTAGAATTTCTATACATTTTTTTTACAAATATAAATAGTTAAAATCGCACAATTCAACATCAAAATTTTAAACTTTCTCTACAAATTGTTTCCCTCCATCTAAACATACAATCTCAAGGTAAGTATAATTTATTTTGTGCCAATAGTATTATACTTAAGTATAATTGATGAGAACTAACATAAATAATTATTCAGCAATAATAATAATTATTATTATTAATTATCAGTGTTGCAAAAATTTCATTTAGGCACCAATTAAAATGATTTTTAGTCACATCCGTAGTACTAAAAATATTACTTTGGATTTTTTATAAATAAGATATAATATTATTAAACCTAAATAATTAAAAATAATGTGCCCACAGTACAAAAGATTTTATAATTGACTTAAAAATTAACTATTAATTTTATTGCTGAATACAAATTGAAAATTATTAAACAATATTTATAGTAATTATTGTGCCCCGTGTAATATACTAAAATTATAGGTATGATTTTTATAATTAAGGTATAATTTAATTAAATCAAAAGTATTAAAAATAATGTGTCCACAGTACAAAATAAATTACACTTGCCTTAATAATTAATAATTAATTATATTAATTAAAAAATAAGAAGAGGAAAACATATAAAAGATTCCATAAAATATCTTAAATAATGCAAATAAATATAAAATTTAATAATTACTTCGAAATCAAATACAAGAAACATTGACGGGATTTTACTTTTCGGCTCAGCCAAGAAGTTTACTGGAAAAGCTTACCTTCGGTCCCCTATATTTTGCGCTCTTTGGGTATCTAAACTCGAAAAGAAATATTATTTTCAATGATAAAAATAATATTTAATGTGATATATAGTGATTGTTTGTGTATGAACATAACAAGATAAAAATAAAAATTATATAAGTATTTATGAAATTTACGGAACTTATTGTAAAACTTGATAGGAATAGTTTGTATGTTTAGATAGAGGGAAAAAAATCTGTAAATAAAGTTAAAAATTTTGAGATTGGATTGTGCGATTTTAACTATATTTATATTTGTGAGAAAAGAATCTACAAAAATTCTAATTTGATAGTCTAAAAATGAAAGTAAACAAAAATGAAATAAATAAAAGAGTTTTTCCCAAAAGGGTCCCTCGACTATTCTCAAAATGGTCCCTAAACTATTTCTCAATGTTTATTACGCTAACAATAGGTAAAATGGACAAAAATACCCTCCATTTTAACACTGATTAGACAGAATATGTAACAGAGGACTGAATTGGGTGAGTTTTTGAAAGTCGAAGGACCACATTTGGTGCAATTGAAAGTCGAAATGCAAAATTGAGAATGAGTAATAGTCGAGGGACCATTTTGGGAAAAAACTCTGCATCGAAACAACAATTATTTGGGCTGTCATTTTGGGCCAATATCTCGGACTTTGTACATACTATTTTGGGCTTAGTGCCTTGGGTAATAAAACTACTTTCTTCCTAGCCCCATTCTGTACCCGTATACCTGATTTATGGTGGATCCGGTTCCAATAAAATCATCATTGGCATCGTCCGTGGGGAACACTACGAAAAACATGCGTTCCTAGTTTTACCCGTTGTTAGCAACATGAAAGAGTCACCATTCTTGAATACTTTGGCTATGAAGATAGTTTTTAAGTAAACCTCGGTTTCACCATTATTCAACCTGGGAGTGTTTCAAGAAGTAGGGTGTTGAATGTTGATCATGCAGGCTAGTTAAGTGCTACTTGATTATCACCTTAAATGAGTTTGACTTTCACATGTTGTTAAACATCATGTGTTTTTAGTTTGGACCCGTTCTACCCTTTCCTTTTACACAATCAAACTCGAGATATGCCGAAATGGCCAAGTGACCAAGTCATAAAGAAAGCATTCGTCATTCCTGCAAAAATGTCTTAGCCGGCAAAGCAAGGGTCTGTCTGTTTCACCAGGGTTGGTTTTCCACCCAAGTACCTTGAGAGGTCCGACTAGCACTATAGCCGCTGGAGGAGATGCTATAGTCGATGAAACCAACCAAGGTCCCCCAAGAGTCGGACCTAGCATCTAATTAATCTTTAGCCCAAGAGATAGCTAACATCATCGGTGAAATGAAAAAATATCCTTAACTGAATTCATTCGCCGGAAAATAAGGTCGGTGACCGGAATGTGGCCGGAATTTGATCGGAAGGATCAAATGTGGTAGGGATTTAAAAATCGTGGGACCAAATGTGGAATTGGTACCATAGTCGTGGGACCAAAAGTGGAAATAACTCGATTTGTATTTTGCATTAGTAATAATAATAATAATAATAATAATAATAATAATTTTACTATCCCCAAGCCAGTTATTAGTTGTCATTTGCTGCAAAGGTTGATGAAATGGTAGTATACGAATATAAACAGTGCCAGGATTGCTTACCAAACATGCACATGATATCCAAGTGATCATGTATCTTCCCATAGCTAGTTAAAATAACCAAGATGGGTAGGTAACAACCCTAATGCCATTGCCTTTGGGATTTGGGAAGACCGCCAAACAAAAGGTCTGGTTTGAATGGTTAACAGTATTTAATTATTTTAAGGGAAAATTGTAATTTATGCCCCTCAATAATATATAAATGTTGTCATTCAATTTTAAAAAGTAGTACATATATTGTCCCTCTCGTTGTGTAAATATTGCCCCTCATGTCAGTATGTGAGGAGCAATATATTTACCATTTTTAAAAATTGAGGGACAACATTCACACCACTGATAATTCATGAATGAGTGACATTGATAATTGGCATATTATGGAAGGACATAAATTACACTTTTCCCTTATTTTAATGGAATTATATATTCGCTTGCGAGATTGATTTGAATGATCAGAGTTGTGAATTATTTTAATTGTAGTGATTTGAATGATTAGTTATGGATGTAAAGTAAATACCACGCTCTATTACTTTTATTAAATTAAATAAATCAGTACCTACAACTAAAAATATAATAATACATATTCATTTCTTTATTTTAGAACTAGTATTTTTGCCCGTGTGTTGCACGGAATGAATTTTGTTATAATGTTTTAAGAATATTTAGATCGATATATAATTATATAAATTATAACATCAATATAATATAGTGCAAATTATGAAAATGATTAGATCGATTATGTTTTCTAATGTTATCCTTGCTTGAATTCAAGCAAATAATTGGCCAATTACCCGTGCGATGCACGGATAAATATTTTAAATTATATATTTAGATAATAAAATTAAAGATAGAACAATAAAAAAATTCTAATATTGAACTTGTACAATTATTTTATTATGTGATTAGTGTAAAAATATCACTCAATATAATATTTGTTCTCTTGTAATATTAAATTGCTTGTATATATTGATCGTCACAATATTTTACCAAAAAACATATTATAAAATATTATGTTATTAGATACAACACGTGACTTTAAAACATTTGAATTTAAATAAATCAAATGTGCCTAGAATATAAACATAATTATGCAAATTACACATACATAAAATATGCTAGTAATTTGCATAGTCCACATATATATATATATATATATATATATATATATATATATATATATATATATATATATATATTGTATTTTATTTATTTATTTACTTAGATTAGATGATTAAAATAATAGTAATGATTATCTTTTACATGTATCTATATTAAATGACACTATTATTTTAATCATCTAATCTAAGTAAATAAATAAATAAAATAAAATATATATATATATATATATATATATATATATATATATATATATTTATTTATTTATTTATTTATATTTATAGCAGCTTATTAAAATTGTTTTCGACAAAACAAAAAAAATTATCTCAATCTTTTAACCCTAACACCCTGTACAATCGAATCAATCGTACCCTAATTGCCTAAGCAATACATTAGGCATTTATTCCATTGAGTAAAACGAAAGTAAGAACCAATATGGATAGAGTTTTATTATGTGGCTGAAAAAAGCAAGAGATACAATGAAAAATGATGAATTATGGTAAGGTAAAAAAAAAACTTGAAATATAATGATTTATATATTAGTCTCAAAATCAATTAGATACAAATTTTATTAGGAAAATTATATATAAAAAAAAGGTTGAATAATTATAGTATATTAATGTCGAAAAAATTATTCAATTATTCTTTAGTTATAATTATAATAATATTATACTTTTATATATATTACTTAAATAATTACATGGAAGAAGGGAATGAGAATTACCATAATGATTACAATATATAAAAATTAGGCAATTATATTAATATTTAATTATTAAGTTAAGTATTTGCACCTAAAGAAAAGATAATTATAATTTATTTTGTGCCAATAATATTATACTTAAGTATAAAAATATGTATATAGATTATCATAGTAGGTGATGAGAATTACCATAATAATTATTAGGCAATTATTAACACATGAATAATTTATTTTGTACTAATAAATAAATAAATAAATATATATATATATATATAATATTAGTAAAAAATCAATTATATTTTTATAATATAATGGCAAGTATAAAAAATCCATAAAAATATCATAATAATTACTCAAAAGAAGGGAATGATAATCTATTTTTGTACTAATAATATTATACCTTAAATATAAAATAAGAATATTAAGCAATTATGTTAATAAATAATTAAGATTTTGATACATTAATTTCGGCTAGGAATTTAAATAATTAGGTTGGAAATAATTAATAAGAATATTAGGCAATAACAATGTCATGAAAAGGTGTTATTGGAATCCAATTTGTAGTCTTAGACAATTTTATATATTATTATGATTAGATAATTATATTATTATTAAAATAAATATAGAAAACTAAAGAAGAAATAATTTAAAAATTAAATATAATGTCCACTATTATATAATAAAAATGCATATTACATGTTAATGGTGTAGAAAAGATATCTAATAGTATAACTTAATTAACCGACCAACTTTTGCAATATATATACTTACAACATTAGATTTTGAATATCTGAACCCATAAGAGAGTGCATAAATATACAGGTCGCAATTAATTTAAAATTTTCATGAGAGAGACCACTTAGACATCACAAAATCATTCATCCATATATCAACTATAGAGTTATTTAAAAAAAAAAAAAAAAAAAAAACCTGCATCCAATCTCGTTTCATGCTTCCAACAATCTGCAACACTCTCTTTGATACGCCACTCTTGTAGTCACCTTTCATTAAAACTGATGAAGGAACATAAGTCAAAATTATGCATTTCAACTCCTACAACCCACAACGATTTGAAAGAAAGCACATTCGATAATTATCTAAGCATTTTGGATGGAGATGCACCAATTCATAGAGACAATTAATCATTATCCTCAGCAATTTAGTTTGCACATCAAAAATGAGAAAAAAGGGGACAGACTTAAATGAATAGAGGATGAATTATTTTGACCATCAGACCATTAGTATAACAATGCATGAAGAGGCTAGGATCAACAGGTTTCTGAACAATTGGATGTTCTTCGAAGCTCAAAAGCTTGCAAACACCTGGCCATTACATAATTATAAAAAGAAAACGCAATAATTAAATTATATCATAAAAGGAAGATTTAGCGTAATATCATAACCTTATAATATGATTTCTTACTGGGCGGTGGAAGAAGGGAATGAAAAAACTACCAACATGAGGAGGCAAGGGAGGCAAGTGCAAAATGAAGAATTATAAAATTTTTTTTGTCACCATCCATTGTATTTATAGGTAGGGAATGTGAGAATTATAAATTAATAATATCAAATTCCTTTTTCAATTTACCTCTTAATCAAATATTATTTCAGTCAATTAGGAATTTTTATAATTTTCCATTAATTAATAATATTCGTTTCCTTTTCAATTTGTCAATAATGATTATTACCAATTATAATTAATAGATAAATAGATATTATTTAATAAAATTTTCCATTAATTAATAAAATTTTCTATTTAATAAAATTTTCCATTAATTAATAAAATTTTCTTACCAATTAAGCTTTACTAATTATTTTACTAATAAATTATGTAATTAAATATTAACAAAATTTTGATCGAGAAAAAATTTGGAAGGAGGATGTTACTTTTATATATAGTATAGAGTATAGATAGTATAGAAGTATAGATTATATATTTTGAGTACTACAGACTCTGTTACAATGTAGTATCTGTTCATAGCATATATAGATTATATAGATATAAAATTGTTATATATATATATATATATATATATATATATATATATATATATATATATAATATGATTGACATTACCAAAAATTGTAACAATCAAACCACATTCTTATCTCATTAATATTATTCTATCATAATAATTATCATAATTACTAATAACCTATTATAATCAATTATAATTAATATTATTCTATCATTAATATTATTCTATAATAATAATAATAATTAATTATTATTATTATTATTATTATTACCATATTACTAAAATACCCCTACATTTGGGCGTGAAAATTATAGAGGTGGATAATGCTTTTATATATACTATAGATTAGGTGTCTACAGTACCCTTATTCAAAAAAAACATTCATTATCAAAAAAAGAAGAAGATATAGTTACATTAGTTAGCCAATCATATTAACTACTTGGGGAGGATTTGTTAATCATATTAACTACTTGGGGAGGATATTAACTACTTGGGGATGATTTATTAATCATATTAACTACTTGGAAAGGATTTGTTGAAAAGAGGGTATTCAAATAACTCAAAAATTGAAGCCGAAAAGTACCCAGTAATATATATATATATATATATATATATATATATAGAGAGAGAGAGAGAGAGAGAGTCAGGTGTGGCCGTGCGGCCTATTTTCAGCCATTAAATCATATTAACTCATCAAATCAACACGCAATATATATATATGTTAAAGAACACATCATTCTACGTACTAAAACGCACCAGAGGATCGATAAAACACACCATTCTACACAATATACCAAATGCGCCTATTCACTTAAAATTCATCATATATACTTAATAAAACACATCATTCTACGTATTAAAATGTAACACAACATGCCTCATTTCAGATTATAAGCATACACTATTTACACATATTAGAAAACATGTGCTAAAATATGCATCATTCTACGTATTAAAATGCACCACACTTATTAGAAACACATGTGTTAAAATACACACCATTCAATGTACTAAAATGCACCAGATGACGTATTAAAATATACCATTCCACAACACAATTACACATCATTCTACGTATGAAAATGCACCATCGGATAGATTAAAACACATCATTCCACAACACAGTTAATGCACCAACATACGTAATAAAACGCATCACAACATGTATTCAAACGCACCACACTATGTACTAAAATGCACCATTCCAATTCACGTAATATAAATACTAAAATTACCATAATAACCCCACTTAAACATACGCGAATTTAGTAGGACTAATGAAATTGGATGGTGCAAATTAGGTCGCATGACCGCACCGGAGCTCGCCGCCGTATTTGAACAATATATATATATATATATATATATATATATATATATATATATATATATATATAATGAACTACATCATAGTTGTTCACTTTAAAAGTAAATCGTATTTCATTATTAACCTAATTTAAAATGAATAAATATTTACTACCTTATCTTACCTCATTTCTTAAATAAACTGAGCATTTCTCTATCCGCAAGAACTCATTCAACAATACTGGTTGAACTAAAAGTATCTCGAGCAGAACACCTAAAGAGTAGGGGTGGAAATAGGCTAGGCCGAGCCGGGCTTTAGAAAATTAGGCCTGGGCCTGCTATGGAAATCTAAAGCCTGGGCCTGGGCCTGGGCCTGGGCCTAAGCCTGTATGTAGGCTTTTTTTTAGGCTCAAGCCTGAGCCTATAGTTGGCCTGGCCTGACCTGAAGCCTTTTTAAAAGCCTATTTAACATATAGGCCTTTAAAAACGCTTCAAAATATATCCTAAATAGGCTTTGAGCCTATTTAAATAGGCCTTGAACCTATTTAAGACCTACATTTTAAAGCCTTTTAAAGTATACCTGTAAAAAAATATATTAAAATGTATATAAATATTATACATTTATATAAATATTAAAATGTATATATATAAAAATATATTAGATATAAAATGTATCATATAATAATTAAATATTAAATATAAATATATATATATATATATATATATATATATATATATATATATATATATATATATAGGCTAGGCCTGCGGGCTTGTAAGCTAGACTTTTAAATATAGGCATATGCCTATTTAACTAAATAGGCTTCTAATTAAGCCTAGGCCTGTCCTTTTTATTAAATAGGCTAGGTCAGGCCGTAGGCCCTTATGAAGGGGTCTGGCCTATTCCCACCCCTACTAAAGAGCTTATATGCTTTTATGCTTATAACAATATGTACATGGTAATTAAGAAGACTTAGGGTGTGTTTGGTAACCCGTAAAATGACTTCCGGAAAATGTTTTCCGAGTTTTCTGTGTTTGGCAACGTCCGGAAAATGTTTTCCGTTGACCAAGGAAAATCAGTTCAATTTTTTGGAAAATGACTTACGGAATTTTTTTCCGTAAGTCATTTTACGGAATCGCCAGAATAGCTATTTCACATGTTTTCGACCAAAACCAAGCCGTATCACCCATGACCATGGACCAAGGAGGTGGGGAAACCGCCGAAAACCTTTGCTACATTTTTTTTTATAAATTCTATTTTTTATTAAATACCATTATTTTAATAACTATTATAATTTTTTATATTTTAAATAAAACAATTACAATGTTTAATTATACAATTCTATCCATTTTCCAGAAAATGAACCAAACACACAAAGACAGCTTTCCATAATACATCCAAACACTGGAAATGAAACTGTTTTACGGAAAATGACTCATTTTCCAGAAGTCATTTTTCTGCTTTTCAAACGGAACCTTAGAGAAAATTTAAACCAAAAGTAGTATTTATTTATACTATTGTTTTTAGACTAAGTATTTAGACAAGCATTTTTATAAAGTTTGTTTTTAGACTAAGTATTTAGACAAGCATTTTTATAAAGTTGCAAACAATTATATAAAGTAAATCGTATTTCATTATTAACCTGCAAACAATTATATAAAGTAAATCGTATTTCATTATTAACCTAATTTAAAATGAATAAATATTTACTACCTTATCTTATCTCATTTCTTAAATAAAGTAAGCATTTCTCTATCCGCAAGAACTCATTCAACAATAATGGTTGAACTAAAAGTATCTCGAGCAGAACACCTAAAGAGTTGATATGCTTTTATGCTTATAACAATATGTACATGGTAATTAAGAAGACTTAGAGAAAATTTAAACCAAAAGTAGTATTTATTTATGTTTTTAGACTAAGTATTTAGACAAGCATTTTTATAAAGTTGCAAACAATTATATAAAGTAAATCGTATTTCATTATTAACCTAATTTAAAATGAATAAATATTTACTACCTTATCTTATCTCATTTCTTAAATAAACTAAGCATTTCTCTATCCGTAAGAACTCATTCAACAATAATGGTTGAACTAAAAGTATCTCGAGCAGAACACCTAAGGAGCTGATATGCTTTTATGCTTATAACAATATGTACATGGTAATTAAGAAGACTTAGAGAAAATTTAAATCAAAAGTAGTATTTATTTATACTATTGTTGTTAGACTAAGTATTTAGACAGGCATTTTTATAAAGTTGCAAACAATTATTTTAGTGACAATTATAATCAATCTCGATTATATTATCTTGCATTCGTGAACTTAGAATTACCCTTTTAAATAAGAAAATTCAACATTCAATTACCTAGGCATGAACATCTCCCATATAATTTGATATACTTTGAAGTATTTATTTAAAAATAAACATTAGGCATTATCTCATTCGCGCAATGCGCGTATAAAACTAGTGTGTGTGTGTGTGATACACACACACACACACATATAGGGTCACCCGTGCAGCTGTGCAGTCACTCACCATTAGGTACGCATAAAAGCAGCACAATGTATTCGAAAATGCACCATTAAGTATGGTGTGGTGCATTTTTTGGTATGTGGTGTATTTTATGGTGCATTGGTGCATTTCATTGTGGTGAATTTGTGCATTTCATTGTGGTGCATTTTCGAACACTGTGTGGTACATTTTTGCTTACCTAATAGTGAATTTGCATCGACCGCACAATAAATACTGTCCGCATTTAAATCAGTATACACATGCGCGCGCGCGCGCGCACACACACACACATATATATATTTTATTTTTTTTGCAACACACACACATATATATGGCAAAAATTTATATGAGACCATCTCACGCGTCTCAAACCGTGAGACGGGTCATATCTTTGATTAATAAGGTAAAAGATCTGACGCATTAATCAAAGATCCAACCCGTCTCACAGATCTCACATAAGTGTTACCTTCTCTCTCTCTCTCTCCTCTCTCTCTCTCTCTATATATATATATATATATATATATATATATATATATATATATATATATATATATAATCTTAGTCAAATTGAAAATTATTGTAAAAAAATTCTGACTAAAGAGCTCAATTAACATATGTTTAATTAGTGGGTCCGGATCTAATTAGTTTCATGTATAATTAATTGTGATTAGTGAAGGCGATATGGAAGGGGTGAGTTCGAGTTTCAATAGAGGCGATATTGATTCTTTGTACTTCAATAGGTTGAGAAAGTAGTTATGAACATATACTGCATTGTAACAGAGTCGACAGTACTAAAATAAAATTGTGATTAGTGAAAGATATCTAGAACATAGAAAGGAGTCAGGTTATCCACATTTGAACTAACCCATTTATCAATTGTTTTAATTCCTCTCTTTTTTTATTCTTAAAAGTTATTCAAAATATAAAGATGATGGTAATACAGCTGCCAAAAAGAATTAAATACTAGTAATTAAGATTAGTTAACAATTAAGAAATTGCGCAGTCAAATCCCAACGGATATCCACATATACGGAGTTCTATTTCAGTATTTATGGCCTCAATTTAGGACCCCACCTATCAGCTTGCTGACACGGCTCCAATTCATTCACTTCTAGAAGATCACACAGCTGACAATTTTTTTTTCTATAAATTTAATCCAAACTTAAAAGTCTATCATTGATAGACTACTGAATAAGGTAAATTGAGATATGTGCTTTAATTAGCCAATACTCTCTGTTCCCATTTTTCCTATAATAATATTTTTTTACTGTACAAATTATTTTCAACGGATTATATTATATTAATTAATTTTTTTATTTTGAAAATATTAATTAATTGATTATTAAAGAATATAATTTGCATTTTTTAATTTGATGTTAATCGGAACACATTATAATTTTAAAAGGAAAATTAATTGATTGGTGCAGAAATAGTCAAAACATAATTAATTAAAAGATATTGAGTGGTATTTAGATAGAGATAGTGATAGGTGGAGTGATGTCAGTGCCCTACTTGATATTATCGAATTAAAGTTAAAGTATAAAGAATAAGTTGATTTTTTAAGGAATTTTTATGCATTTAGAATTTTAGAATGATTAAATATCATATAAAAATTATGCATTTCTTATCATTTTTTATACATTTATTAAAGATGTAGACATTTTATACCAAAAACATAATTATATGTCCATCTAACACTTCTATTTAGAGTAAAATGAATTTTCAACTCTATAACAAGCTAGTATCTGTTTAATATATTCTTTTCATCTGTTATAGTCCAAAGAGTCAATACCATAGAGGTGTCAAGTGAACACAAGGTGATTAACAGAGTGAAATGAGTTTAATTGTTTTTAAACATAATATCGAATTTTAAATTTTATAAATAAATAGTAGAAATAATGTCAAATATGTCACTAAAACGATATCGTTCTTGTCGAATTGAGTCATTGAACTAAAAAAGTATGCAATCGAACCATCAAACAAGCAAAATATGTGCAATTGTAACATTTTCTAATTTATTTAATTTGAGTTGAAAACATTTAATCTTTCATCTCAACTAGTATGACAAAGAAAAGGGTCACACTTGTGTGAGACCGTCTCACGGATTCTTATTCGTGAGACGGGTCGGGTCGGGTCAAAGCACTATGCAAATGTTATACTTATATGCTCAAATATAACACTAGCCAAGAATACAATTTTTGTTACTTATAAGAGAAAAAGTAATACATTTTTCATAATAAGTAATGTTGACAAGTACCCCTTACTTATAAGGGCAAATATAATACTTTTGAGGAAAAATGTAATACTTTTAAATCGAAATGTAAAAGTATTGTATTTTTCCTTAAAAGTATTACATTTATCCTTATAAGTAATAAAAATTTTATTTCTGATTAGTATTACATTTGAGCATATAAGTATGACATTTGTGCATATAAGTGTTACATTTGTATCTTGACCCGACCCGACCTGTCTCATGGTGAGACGGTTTCACACAAGTTTTTGCCCAAAGAAAATGATGACTCTTGATATGTATCATGTTAGCAATATAATCGAATTTTTACCAGGAGAAATTGAAAAAATGTTTAAATTCATATATTTTGCTTGATTGATAGTTTAATACAGGCTTGCTATCTTCCATGGTCCAATTACATAGAAGCAATAAATTTAGTGACTTAATACTTTTTCGTAAATAATATTACTTCTTTTTTTTTTTGGAAGACGTAAATAATATTACTAGTCATAGGATTTCAAGAGGATTTATTGGTATAAAAAATAATTAAAAAATAAACTGAAGTAGAATATAAGGCAAATGGCTATGCTTATTGACAGCAGGCAGCAGCCAAACGGGCCCTAGTAGTGAATTGCACGTTCCATAAAAAAATGAAAATGAAAAATAAAAAATGCGAATGATACGTCGATACGTTTAGCAGTTTCCGTCTACAAATAGTATACTGAGTGACCCAAATTGCAGTCTCCCTATATTACGTCTCTATCTATCAATTTTTTTGTGAATTGAATTTCATTTTTATACGCGTCCTTTCGGTTTTCCATTCGAAATCACCAAAACCCTTTGTTCAATTTTTCGGATTGAATCTGGGGATTGCGGTTATGGTAATTTGGTAGCGGGATGAGTGAGCAAGTTGTGATCGATTCGCCGGGGGCGACCCGGCGGCAGCCGTTGCTGGCGGAGAGGATGAGGAGTGCGGGGGAAGAGGAAAAGCGCGGAAGCGCCGTGATGATAGGGGACTTTGCGGGCGGCACGGCGGCGTGCGCGATGGTGTGCTGCTGCTGCCCTTGCGCCGCCTTGCATTTCCTCGTCACGGCGGTTTACAAGGTGCCGGCGGGGCTTTTGCGGAAGGCGTGGCGGAAGAAGAAAAAGAAGCGGCTGATGAGGAAGAAGACGAAGCTGATGATGGTGGAAAATGGGTCCCAGACCGCCATGGTCGCCGCCGCCGCGGATGACAGCAACAAAGGACGCTCGTCCGGCACGGCCTGTTACGACGAATTTGACGACGGCAGCAGTGCGGCCACCGAAGACGGCTTCGAAACGGAGATGTGGGACCGGTTCCACGAAGGTGGATTCTGGAGGAGTTCATTGGACAGAGAGGGCTGATTGTGATTGTGATTGTTTGGTAGATTCTTCTGGTAACTATATATATTCCTTCAAAAAAAACATTCCGGCCGGCCGGCCATTTTTCTGCCGGATTTTGGTATAGAGACAAAATGGGATTTGTCTTATATGCACCTTGTATATACGAGAACATACAACAAATTTCACAAATTAAAGGTGTTCTTGATCTTGGACTTGTGTACGAACGATTTAATAGAAACTTATAATGCATAAAATTCCTATAAAAAACTGGTTTGCATAATGTAGTCATGATGATGTTTACACCTTATGTTTGTGTTAATTCTTAATTGATTCATACAAGAGAATAGTCTATATGTGTGTGCCTTTTATATTTTTTTTGAAACTGTGCCTTATTATATTGAGTATTATTAACTACTTTATATTGAGTATTATTAACCAGTTAAATTTAGTTCAGTCAATTTGATTGAGTACTAAGAATATGAGTACCTGGACTATTAACCACGCAGAACCTGTTCGGTATGCTATAGTTTCTTTGCGAAACACAATTACATTGTAACATTATTCTTGATGATTATTATTATCAAAAGACATTTTAATTTTTAATCTTTCAATTCTCAAAAACTCTATTTATACCTACTAAATAATGTAATTTGATTTTACAGTATTACAATTCTTTTTATATAATTCCTTTCCTCCTTAAGGTCATTTCTAATAGTGTTTTTGACAATTTATATAGCTGAGAATACACATAAGTAAGATATTTTAAAATAAGTATATACAGAACATGTGTATTATGTTATGAATTTATGTGTACCATATAATTCTGTGCATTATAAACATGAATTATGTACTTATACAATCGAGAGAAGAAATGGAGTTCTTATAAGAGGTGTGGTATTCTGAAAAAGATTGGGCTAAAATAAGAGGTGTGGTATTCTGAAAAAGATTGGGCTAAAATCTCCTGACAATTAAAAATCACAATTATTGACATGGGGTGTTCTTTCCCGAAGCCCCCGCCTCTAATATTTCAAATCGGATCTACGTAAAAGGCATGAGTACCTTTTACACCCAGTTCGGTGTGCAACATGAATATTAATCTAACTTAAATTAAAAAAATCCAAATATTTCATTGAAGACTTTTGTGGCTTTCATGTAGGTTCTAGAATTTGGTAGGAACTGAATTGAAGTCAAGTGGATATTTTTAAAGGGTTTATGGTCTTAGTTTTCTCACCAATGCAAACCATATATAATTTTGTAGCCAGCCCTAAATCTAATCAACCAACTTACATTAATTTCTTTATTGTCTTCCCTATTGGCTATTGAAGCAGGCTTTGCCTACAACCACATAAAAACTCTACTAACGAACTTTGTGCCACCAATGGCTTCCTAAATCTAATACGTACTAATATTGTTGCAAACATGTAAAATGGACTCACTCACTAATATAAAATGGATCAAAAATAGAGGACAATTTGCGTCGCGTAAAGTGACGCGCTGACATTTTTTGTTAAAATGTCGAATATTTATTTATTTTTTATTTATTTTTTAAATATGAACCAGCTGATAGCCGTAACACCAGCTGCGCCCGAAGTGCCCCACTTCCGACGCAGCTGCTTATTTTTTCTTTTTTAAATTAAAATGTTTAGATCTGGATTCAATCTCACCATCGCCGCACCATCTTTAACTCCAAACACCATCTGCGAGCACCACCACCGTCCGCCTCCACCGCAGCCACCACCACCGTCCGCCATTTCCCCCTCCACCGTCAGCCACCCTCGTTGTGTTATGTGATTTTCAGGTATGAACCCTCTAAACCTTCTGTTACTTCAATATTATTGTAATTTGATTTTTCTTCTAAAAAAGAATTCAATAACAATCCTTGTTATTACAGAGACAATGGTGAGAAAAATGAACCAAGCCCTGTTTGTTGTGGAAATTTTAGCATTAGAGCTAGTTCCTAGTAGTTTCTGTTTGCTCAGTTTGCTATGGAATCAGTACGGGAATGACTATTTAACTTTAATTTTTTTTTTCCTGAT
Source organism: Ipomoea triloba (assembly GCF_003576645.1). NCBI lineage: Eukaryota > Viridiplantae > Streptophyta > Magnoliopsida > Solanales > Convolvulaceae > Ipomoea > Ipomoea triloba. The sequence goes on along the minus strand of NC_044929.1, from coordinate 9,513,173 downwards.
GATTTTTACTAAAATATTTCAAAGAAGAAAAATAAATGGTATTAAGATTTTGCCAGGTATGATGCTGTAAATAGAAATTCATTGCCACATAGACACATAGTTGTGCTTTTCCCTAGGGTATTGCCCTCAATCACATAACAATTGTTCAATTCTCACTTTTTTTGGGATGGGTAAAAACGCTTTTTATTCTCACTTCTCAGCAGATTCTGTGGCTTTGTAGATGGATATCTGTTTGTCTTTACAGAATTCCTTTGCTTTTCAGACATCTAATTGTAAATACTTGGAACTGACTGTTGCATGATTATTTTTACCACAGAAGTTGCTGAAAACTATAATTAAATGTTATAGTTGTATGCAATATTGACTTAGATTCTGGTGGTTCACTTGATGAGTATCTTGTATTTTTGTATTTGCATACAGAATATCTGTGAAAAAGCTTTCGTTTAGCAAATTACTTGAATGTGTTGATTAAAAGAGATTTATGCTTTTATTTGGGTATGAAAGTGTAATTGGAGAGCAGAAATTCTTTGTTGTGAGCATATCATTAGTAAATTGTCTCTAAGTGTGATCTGCCTTATTTCTTTCCTCTTCCTATATTTGCAGCTTTCTTTGTCTGGAAATTATTCATCATTGCACGTAAAGTGCAATCAGCCTTCTTTTTTCCTCTTCCTATATTAGCAGTTTTCTATGTCTGGATGCTATCCCTATCACTGAACTTGCTACAAGGTGCATTATCACCCACAATGTGATTTCTACAAACACGTAACTGAGATAAATAACCACGGAATGCTCTGCATGCAGGCTGTTGATAGGATTGATCCTAGTGCATGGGAATATTCATGCTTGGCTTCAACTCAAAGGTAACTCTCAAATGTGCTGTGCCATGATGTTGATTTGAAATGATTTCATTTGCATGGCAATTCATCTATCTGTATTATCAGCTAGAAAAAACTGCTTCCTATTGATCTTGGTAGTGGCCTAAATTTGTTGGGTATATGTATTTTCTCACACTTTTTTTTGTACTGTCCCTGTGCTTGAAAGGTTATCAAACTCTTAGCCAATATATTGAAGAAGGCATGTTAGGTGCTGGTGCTTATGTGGCAAGAATCTCGGATTATGTCCTTGTTGTGCAGCAACAGTGCTCAATTCATACTCTCATCTCAAATCACGGGATCAGTTCCTATGAATGGAATCTCAAGGGGTACTTCTAACACCAGATTGAATCTCGCATCACTGGTTTATGGAAATAGGTACAGAGCCAGTTTGCTGGCAGTCCTTAATTATACTTGAAATAATTCTTGATGACAGTTTACTACTCTGTACTAGCTAGCCTATGGTTAAACTTTGAGTCTCATGCATAGTAAAACATTTCCAACCTTTTTCGTTACACAAGGCGTTGATTCTTATATTTTTCTGCTCATAGCATTATAATGAGTGCTCTTTAACCCATTGCATAAACTTTGTTGAGAGATAATAACTAGGCATCTCTTTTTCAGGTTCGGAAAAACTTTAGATTCCAGATCTTAAAAATACGTCATTTTCCACTCAGTCATAGTCTAACATTCAACATTTTGTATATTGTCCAGTCATAGTATTTTACTTTTCTTTCATTAGCTATCCATAACTATTGATTAGTGGTCACTAAAGAGAAGCTAGTTTTCACACTCTTTAACAGTTTGCACATGACTGCTGGATGCAAATTAAGAACAGGAATGCTCAATATTGGGTGTGAGATAATTGCTGCTGAATTCAATACAGTTGGGCATCCCCTTGGACAGTATTTGCTTGCTTATATGATCTGGAAAATATGAAAATTGAGGAACTCCCTAGCTTTGAATGAAGTTGCCAACTTGCCAACTTGCCAACTTGGACTATTGAAAGAAATCACTGTTGTTTATTACTTTGAACTGCACAAGACTAGTTTGAGATTTAATATGTGGGTTTAGATTTGTAGTGTGCATACTATGTTTTGTGGAGATTTAGCTGTAATAATCTTAAATTAAGCCTTGCAAGCTGCTTTTGTTAGAATAGGCTCCTTGTTGAATTATTCTGGCATACAAGAGTAATAGATTAGTAGAGTTAGGTCCTGATAAGGATATTGGAATTGACTTACAGACTAAGAGATTTCTAGTTTTTCAAATCAATTTGGGACATTTTTCGCTAGCATTAAGCCATATTGTTTATTCTTAAAGCATTTAACTGAATTAAATTATGCAGGTGTCAGGCTTAAAGTCTATTACTTCTAAGCACCTGGCTTTGGCAAGTCAAGTAATCAGTTTCACATATGCTATTATACCTGGTATGTGATGCTGGATTAATTAATTGCCGATAATTCTAATTGATAGTGTTAATACTCACTTATGTTGGTCGGTTGCTCTGAGTACTGTCTTACGGTCGGTGGGTCGGACAGTAGGAAAGCCCACTGCCGACCCGCCGAGCCGTTAATGCTCACCGTATTTAACGTTATCACTAATCTTTTCTATACGCACACAAAGCCATGCAATATATGTATGCTTCTTGATGACTTGTCTCATTTCATCTCATTTATTATTCATTTTAGTTACTTGGTACTTTCTAGCATCTCTGCTCATTTTCATGCTTAAAATATGTTATAGTTAGTATGGTTTGAGTGGATATAAGGTCCAGTTATGACTTATGACTAACATGGCAGGCTTTTTCCCCTTTTCTAATGATTGGCTCTACTCCTTAACTTCTCCTCCTGTCTGCCCAGTTTTCGGCTCTACAAACCGTCAATAGGATATGTTCTTGTTTTGTTTAAACTTTGGCAGAATTGATGCATTCATTTTTGTTTGCTTATAAGATTTTACGCACGGCTCTACAAACCGTCAAACACTGCCCAGTTGTTCTTGGATTCTTTTCCAGCTATATCAGCGGCAAGAAAGGGAGTCAGCGATGCTTGCAAAGAAGCAAAAGACCTATGGCTCATATATTAACATCTTACGTTGTTTTGACTGAATGTGATGTTGCAGAAAATTAAGGAAGCGGAAGAGGCAAGACGAGTCAGGGGACGAACTTCTGAAGAAGAGGATGATGGTGCTGATAGTTCTGAGGTACTTATATATTTTGTGATTCCATAAACTAATGTGAGTAATGTCCATTGTTTTTGCCACCTTTCTGACAGATATAGTTCACTCTGTACTTGAATCAGTGTAGCAGTGTATGCTTTCATAATGTGACTTTCATAAAATTACTTCTTCTAATACTTGTTTGAATCAGTGTAGCAGTGTTTAATTCCCATAACAAGACTTGAGGTAGACAATTTTTTTATTTACTTGCTCTCTTCTATGCACAACAGAGGAGAGAATTAGGAGATCTGATGAAGATGAACGTTATTGGGGCAGAAGGAAGCAAGATGCAGAAGAATCAGCGTGGTCGGATAATTCTACTCATGTAATATCACAGTTAGCCCATTGTTTTAGTGAGTGCATATTGTTGATACTCTTTTTGGATAGTTTTCTTACCTATATATCTCTGAACTAGTATATTTATTTTGTGCTATAGATGCAAAACGAATTGTTTATAGTTTTCTTACTATTAGAATAAAGAAGTAATCCTTACATATTGATAGAGTCTGATCTGAATTCTGATTTATATTTAGATATTTTGTGCATAGGACAGACTTTGTAAATGCTATGATGCTGAAGCTGTGTATATAGTAATACGTTATAACAAAAAAATTATTTTTTTTTAGAAAAGACTATCTGCGTCGGATCCTGGGAAGAATCAAACGCAGATTGTTAATTAAAAAAATAAAAGTCTCCGGACGCAGATAGTCGGGACCAATTGTGTCTATGGCATATGCGTCTGGAGTACTCCGGACGCAAAAAGTCCAAAACTCCAGACACAAATGTCCCTTTTTATACTAGTGACTTTATTTCTTCCAAAAGGTTGAATAATCCCCAACCTTAAAGGCTCACTTTACTTTATTTCTTCCATTCCCCAGCCCTAAAGGCCCCCCCGCCCCGACCCGGCTAGACCTTTGCTTATTACACACAAGGAGTCCCCTCACTTTGAGAGGTTGCTCCCACGCTGACGCTGGTGAAACTCGATCCCTGATCTTTCTTCCCAAACTTTACCCATGTGACCAATTGAGTTTTCCATGCCGGCAACTCACACTATACTTCACACCACCTAATCTTGTATATCCCTCACCAAAATTTACACATTTTATTGACAAACACTTCCCATACCATCATGCCCGTTGTTGATAGATAGGGTGATAATTTACATTCGTTCCGTGAATTTTCATTTTTTTTTACAACCAAACGTGAAAGTTATTATTATATTAAAACCTTTCGAAAAAGAAAGAACGAATACAATAGGGGATCAACGTCCCATGTTATAGAATCAAACTGAGAGCCAGCCGCCCTAGCTAAAGTGTGGGCAACTTGGTTCGCTGACCTACGAATAAAAGTTAAAGAAATAGAGCCAAAACTCTTAATCAAATCGTTACATTCATGGATAGCATAGCCTAAGTGAGTGTGGTTCACACTTGAATTTCTCAACTCGTTGATGGTATTTTGGCAGTCTGTTTCCATCCTTAGGCATCTAATGTTTTGGTTTTTTACCCAAGATAGGGCCTCTTTACAACTCATAGCTGCAGCAAAAGCCGGATGCTGAGGGCAATTGATGATACCATTAATGGCAGCCACAAAAGACCCATTATTGGCCAGTAAAACCGCGCCAAAAGTAACCTTATTATCTTGTGGGAAGAGGGCTACATCAACCTGGCAGACAAAAGAACCTGCAGCAGCTGAACTGGCCTCATGATTTGAGGTCTATATGGTCTGAGTCTTGCTTCTAGTTGCTAGTTAACTCGCATGTTGTGCCTCTACTGACCTCCAAACTGCCATGGGAGTGTAGGGGGTATTCTCCCATTTAAGTAAATTCCTAGCATGCCATATTGAGCTAAAGATGAAGGCCATAAGAACAGCTGCATCTCGATTGTTACCACCTACAGCGTGTTTGGTTTGTGGAAAAGGTCAGGAATGGAATACCAATCCCGAGAATAGACTTATTCCACTGTTTGGTTCGTCATTCTATTCCTAGGAATAGCATTCCCGGGAATGAGCTATTTCCTTTGTAGGGGGAATAGCCATCTTAGGGGACCCCCTAGTATTAGCTATTCTCAAGTATTTGGGAATAGCTTTTATACTATAATACTGAAAATGCCATTTTATATTATATAATAATTCTTAATATATATATATATATATATATATATATATATATATATATATATATATATATTTAATGTAAGTAATAATAATAATAATAATAATACATTTTTTATATAGGGGTATTTATGTCTTTTAAACACAATTCATTTCTATTCCTTAAACTAACCAAACATTGGAATTACATTCCTAAAGTCTATTCCTTTGGTGAACCAAACAATAGAATACAATTTCTATTCTATTCCATCACCTATGAAATACTATTCCTATTCCCTTAAAATTCATTCCTTGAGCCAAACATGCTGTTAATGCATTCTTGAGCCATTGATTAAAGGTCATTATTCTAGCCATTTCGACACAAGGAGAGAAACTCCAAACATTGCGAGCAGTTCTGCATTGAATCAGGATATGGTCTAGTGTCTCGTCTTCCTTGTTACAGCATGTGCAAATAGGATCAACATCAACACCCCTCCGAATTAACTTGTCTGAAGTTGGAAGCACTCTCCTTGTAGTTTGCCATAAGAAGTTTTTTAGCCTGGGAGGAATATTAAGTTGCCAAATGCCATTCCAACTAGTGAAGGAGCCCTGTGGGAATTGCGCTTCGCTTTGTAATGAACGATACCCAGAATTCGTAGTATAGCAGCCCCTGAGATCGTCACTCCAATAATATGCATCATCAAAGTTTGAATTGAAAGAGACTTTCAAGATTTTAGTCTGGTCTCTTTCATTAAACAGCATGTCAAGCAGACCAGTATCCTAATTTGTTCTATTAGGTAACATTAAGACATCGACTATAGCATTATTCTAGAGAGGGTGAGGGGGTGACACCAAACATGGATTAGCATAATCAAGAAGCTATGGGGACTTCCAGATAGGAGTAGCTTTTCCATTTCCCACCCTTATGCGTAAACCACCAGACAACACATGCCTACCATAAAAAATACTCCTCCATGCGAAGCTGGGAATGTGGCCAATGGTGGCATCCAGAAAGTCAGAATCCAGGAAGTACTTGGCTTTCAGTAATCTAGCCACAAGGCTTGATGGGTTAGTAATCAACCTCTACCCTTGCTTCGCAAGCATAGCTAGATTGAAGTTATGCATACTATTAAGGAATAACATTAGTTAGCTTTATTCCTTCTATTTCTGTGTATCTTGTTTCAATCTATGGTTGTTTTCCTTTACCTAAGATCATGGGTTGCCACCACCATGCTTTGTATGCACTGTATAAATAGATGGCTTCTGCTTCAATAATATCAATTAATCTATTTTCCCTTTCTATATTGAATATTCTTCATGGTATAAAAAACCAGCAATCTCTAAGGGGATTTTTTTTTGTTTCCCCTTCCTACCAACCTGTCATTACAATGACATCAATTACTGCTCAAACTTCAATTGTTCAATTGAATGCCCCTACCCACTTTCCCATTAAATTAACTGCATCCAACTTTGCTGTTTGGAGCAAACAGATTACAACTACTCTCACTGGGCTATATTTGGTTGGATATATTGATGATACCTTCACTGTACCAGAACGCAAAGTCACTAATCCACTCTATACGACGTGGTTTCGACAAGACCAAATATTAATCAATGCCATCTTAGGCAGCTGTTTTGATAAAATTCAGCCCCTACTATCTTCCGCATCCACATCGTCTGATGCATGGAAGCGATTGAACTCCAGTTACGCTAGTGCTTCACATTCACGAATTGTGTCACTCAAAGCTAAACTAGCGAAAAATCCCAAGGGAAGCAGATCAGTTGCTGATTATTTACAAGACATGAGTTCAATTGCAGATGATCTTGCACTAGCACAAAATCTAGTTAGTGAAGAAGATCTTGTTGTTCATGTCCTCTCACAAGTAGGAGATGAATTTAATCGCGTTGTCCCTGCTCTACGAATACGTGAAACACCAATTTCTTTCGCAGAAATGTCAGAAGTATTATTGGAGTTTGAAAGGTTACAACATGAAAATAACTCTGCCCAACAGACACTTCTTGCTACAGCTAATTTCACGCAGAGACAAAATAGAAAATTTCAACCTGGACGATCAGCACAATAATGGAAATTCATCATTTCGCCAAGGATGGCCGAATCAATCTCAACCACATCCAGACCGAAATACTAATGTGTGCAACTTTTGTCGTCTCATAGGTCATGAGACACGGGACTGTCGAAAGTTGGCACGTTTTTTAAAAAATAATAATGTCTCTACTAGCACCAGTTTCAATGCAAAACCTGCCAACACAACTATGGCAACCACCCCAACTCAACAACCTTGGATTTTTTATAGTGGTGCGTCTCACCATGCCACCTCTACTCCATCAGTGCTACAATCGTTTACAGATTACTAAGGGCTGGATGAGATTCACTTGGGTGACAGTAAAAGCCTATAAATAACCCACACTGGACACACACTTTTTCCCACTCCTCATCATTCTCTTACTTTATCCAATGTTCTTTGTGTTCCAAAATTGCAAAAAAAAAAACTTAGTTTCTATTTCTAAGTTATGTCGTTCTAACAATGTTTCTGTTGAATATTTTTCTTCCCATTTTATTGTGAATGATCGGTTCACGGGAGCGCCTCTAATGCGGGGAACGAACATGCATGATGTGTACTGCGCTCCTTTAGTTTGTCCACTCTAAATCAACTCAACCGTCAGCCCGTCAGTTGCTTCCTGGCATCATGTCTGCGGACATCTTTCGAATAAAATTCTTAGGACAATTATGAAAACTAACAACAATGATTGTGATTCTATATCTTGTTTTAATTGTTCCTCTTGTGGAGTAAATAAAGGCCATAAACTACCATTCTATGAAAATTCCTTGTCCAGTAAAAAGCCTTTGGAACTTGTTTATACAGATGTTTGGAGTACGTCAATTAATCTATTTTCCCTTTCTCTATTGAATACTCTTCACATACTCCTGAAACCCATGCCACCCATCTTCTTGGGTGCACTTAATCGTTCTCACGAAATCCACCTAATGCCCCTGCTGCTATAGTTTCTACCCTTCCACCAAAAACCGTTCATCAAGGCTTCGAGTTCTGAATAGAGGGTAGTAGGGAGAAGGAAGACACTTATTGCATAAGTCAGCATTGCTTGTGCCACCGTTTTTTAGAGCACTTCCCTACTGGCTGATGATAGAAACCTCTTGTTCCACGAATTAAGTCTAGTTTGGATTTTATCGCCAATATATGCAAACAAAGATCTTTTATTTCTACCAGAAATTTCAGGGAACCCCAAGTACTTGCCTATTCCATTTGTAACACTAACATTGAAAATTTGTGCAACACAATGCTTAGCAGAAGGAAACGTGTTTCTACTAAAGGTTATAGCAGACTTCTAGTAACTAGTTAACAGTCTGACCGAAACAGCATTCGTAAGTCTCTAAACATCGCTTTCACTATATTAGCTTCATCACATGTGGCTTAAAAGAACAATAAGCTATCATCGGCAAAGAACAAATGCGAGATGGGAGGTGCATTTCTTGAGATTGTGCAACCATGAACACTTCCAGCAACTGTAGCCTCTTGTAACAACAGTGGCAATCCTTCAGAGCATATGATAAAGAGATATGGGGAGAGAGGATCACCTTAACGTAGGCCGCATGATGAACAAATGAAGTTTGTTAAATGTCCATTAACTTTGAAGTTATACTTGGCTTGCATAACACACTGCATTAGTAATTGACTCCATTTTGAAGGAAAACCAAGTGCCTTTAGCATAGCCTTCAAATAGTTCCATTCAACACGGTCATATGTTTTTTGCCCACCCATCCTTACCTTTGGTCTTCCGCTTAAGATAGTGTTTGATATCAACAGCCATAATAACATTGTCTGTAATTAAACGACCAGGTATAAAAGCACTTTGAGCCTCAGAAATCAAATCCTGCATAATTGGTTTCAATCTGTTGGCAAGAACCTTAGCTAGCAATGGCCTTATATGTGATATTGCATAGAGCTATCGGTCTACGGTCCCCCACTATTTCGGGAGGCTGGTTTTTGGGGATAAGTGTTATAGTAGCATCACAAAGCTCAGCAGGGAAAGCTCTTTCCATTAAACATTGCAAAATAAAAGTTGTAACATCATGAACAATAATAGCACAATGGTGTTGGAAAAAAACGGGATTTATACCATCCAGTCCGGGAGACTTATCCGGATGCATAGAGAAGATAGCAATTCAGACTCCTCAGTAGTGAACGGGGCCATGAGAGACTCCCTGTGACTTTGTGTGATCCACGATTGAAGTGTTGTTGTAGGCAACGCACTAGCTGAACCATTTGTAGCAAAAATATTGTGGAAGTAGGAGATAATAACATGTTTCCGTTACCACTTTCTTAAACAAAGCTCGCCATGAATTCGTTACCATTACCTGGTCAAGTTCCTCTACCACAAATGCAGTGGCACCTCTGCCCTTCTCCCAAGTAAAGGGGTATCATATCAAGCCCAGATCAAATATCTCACACTCATCAAGCGCTTCCCGAAAATTGTTCATAAGTTGAGTTGTGTGGGGGTTTCACCGAGCTTTTTAGAATGCAATAAAATCTCATTGAAGTCACCAATGACTAACCATGGCAAATCTGACCTTGGCTTTAAATCTTTAAGGAGCTGCCATGACTCTCATCTACGTGACCTTTCCAGCTACCCATAAAAACCAGTCAACCTCCAATTAGGTGATCCCAGAATGGTAACTTCAACATCAATATAATATGGTTACGAGAGTAGTGCAAGTCATCCACTACGTCCTATACTTTCCACGTAAAATAGACCATCGTAACCAAGCTTATTCCTCGACTTTTTTGCATGGGTGCGGTTAACCTTCGTTTCAATGAGAATGACAAAGGCGGGTAATTTCTTGGACGTAAGGTCCATGATTTCACGAATTGTGCGTGAGTTACCTATCCCACGACAGTTTCAACTTATCACACTCATTGCAACTTGTGGGATCGGGACTCAGATCCTGTCGAAGACATAGAATTATGAACCTCTTCCATAGGTTGATCGAAAACCTAACCTTTGGGTGGAGAAACCTACATGTTACGTTAGCTCTTCCATAGGTTGATCAACTTTGATGAAGGAGCCTAGGAAGTTTCCAATCTGCTCAAAGATGGCATCTGTAGCATATCCATAACTTCCGAGATTTATTGGGAAAATTTGGTAAGGTATTTTGATTCTATTTTCTTCAGATATGTAGTTCAATAAGTGTAGAACCTGCATATAAAATTTCATAATGATCGGAGTAGTATAAGTATGGTTTTCGAATTTTTTTTCAAAACTGGTCCACAGAGAAAAAAATTCTGGACAGCACACTGCCAAGGGCAAAAATGGAATTTTCTGTGTTTATTCGCGAACCAAAATGACCAAAACTTTTTATGGACATCAAGTACTATAAATTGGGGTTCTACCATAAAAATTTCAAGTGAAAAAGAGTTCGGGAATTATTTTTACCGGCTCAATCTTTCGGACTGCACTGTTTGTACTGCCCGGAACTGGTAGATTGTGATGGACGCGACCCTGGACGCGCGTCCATAGCGTGTCCAGTGGAGTCCAGTAGGTTCAGAACTAGGCAGAACCCGTGGACGCGGTAACGGACGCCCGTCCACCGGGCGTCCAAGGGCGCGAAAGTAAGATTAAATGGTGTAAGCTTGATTATTGACTATTGATGTTTAGATGATGTGGTTGTTTGATGTTCGTGAGATCAAAATAAGCTTTGATTATTGAGGTTTAGATGATGGGGTTGTAATGAACCTAAGAGGTTATAAGAATGATGATGATGTTATAACATGTTGATACATGGGTTATGAAATGGTGATAAAGTTAGGATAGTTATTACTGATGATTGTAATGATTATAGATAGTAATTAGAGCTTAATTAAGGACTTAGTAATTAATGATGGATTAACAGTGAAGTTCATGAGGTAATTAAGCTCTAATTATAGTGATTAAGGACTGATAATAGTTATTAAGGTTTAATGACTGGATGAATAGACGGAATGGTAATTAATATATTATCAAGGTGGGACTAATTATTTGAAGGATTATCTTTGGTGATTATTGTGAGATCTTTGTTATGGGCAATACTCTCTATTTGGTGGTTATGTTGAAAGATTGGAATTACTCCTTTAGTATATTGTAACCCCTCGGTTTTTCCGACAAAGTTAAGGTTCGAGAATGTATATATATATATTTTTAAGCTATGACATTTATGAGAAGGTCTCTCGGTGATCGAAAGAATTTTTTTTTCCTTACTAAGTTATTAATAAGCTGCGAACTACGTACCGGTCACGGACCGTAACATTTTTAAGGATGTAGATTCAATTCGAATTTTTCCTAGAAATTGGATTATTAAGTATCATACGATTAAGCCTGAACTTCTAGTTAGTTCGAGTAAAATTTTAAATGAACTGTAAGGGGTAAATTGTTACGAACCCTGTACCTATATTTCGCGAGATACCGAAAAAATTCCTAATTTTAGTGATTGGCGACGGGATTATTTTTAGAATAATTTTGGTGTTAGAATTTTCCCGAATTAAGCCATGATCGTCCGAACTTTTATCTGATTTGAACCCGAACTGGCAAAGATTAGATTTTTCTTCTTCAAGGAGCCATAGGGTATTGACATGTGGCATAACCCCAAGTGGATGATCACAATTAATGAAGCATTTAATGCTAGCATTAATGAGGTATGGGAATGTTGCACTTTGTTGCTTGATCTTCAAGACATAATCTACACTATCACACTCATCTTTCTCTCTCACTTTCGAACACACAAGGAAGAAAAGGAGGAAAAATATTAGTCTTCCATATTTGTGATCTAAGAACTCCTTAGGCATTTCTTCAACTCCAAGAACTCTACTATAGGTAAGAACTTCGGTTTTGTTCGGTTCAATCCCTCCTAAGACTTATGCTTGGACTTAAGATTTATGAAAACATTGTATTATGGTGTTTTGTTAGGATCTTTGGTGAAGGAATCCAAGGAAGGCATCATCAACTTGTACGGTTTTTAAGGTTTCTACAAAGGTAAGGAATCCCTTAAGTCGGTTCAATCACTTGGAGGTGAACAAATGCTAGTAAATTATATGACTAGGAATTTTACGTGGAAAATATGTGTTAAGTTGTGGATCTACAAGTTGGCTCAAAGAAATTACACTTTAATGTTTAGTAATTTTTGTATGCATGTTTATAGCTAGTTTATGCATGTATAGGTTGTATTTATGTCCATATAGGCTTATACTTGTGAAAATATTGAAAAAAAATCAAGTTAGTCTCTGGCAGTAACTTCCGAGATTTATTGGGAAAAATTGGTAAGGTATTTTGATCCTATTTTTTTTAGGCATGTAGTTCTATAAGTGTAGAACCCGCATATAAAATTTCATAATGATCGGAGTAGTATAAGTACGGTTTTCGAATTTTTTTCCAAAACTGGTCCAGAGAGAAAAATATTCTGGACAGCACACTGCCAAGGGCAAAAAGGGAATTTTCTGTGTTTATTCGTGGATCAAAATGACCAAAACTTTTTATGGACATCAAGTACTATAAGTTGGGGTTCTACCATAAAAATTTTAAGTGAAAAAGAGTTCGGGAACTATTTTTACCGGCTCAATCTTTCGGACTGCGCCAACTGAAATCTTCTGGCAGAGAGGCTGGACGCCGTCCGAACGCCTGCGTCCGCCGTGCGTCCGCTGGTGTGGCCAGCCGCGAGTCCGCGCGACGCGGACTCGTTTCGACTTGTTTTTTACCAAACTTTTCCCCGATGTTTTTAATCCCGAGTATTGCGATGTTTTGAAGGCCTACGGGCAATCGGCTGGGCGGTAGCCAGTGTGTTTGGGGCGGCCGGAGGCGGCGGGGACGGTACGTTCACTAAAGTTAGTCGACATGAGTGGTAGAGAAAAAAGGGAAGAATCCTAATGCTATATGATACCAAATAAACTGTGATTGTATTCTCTCTCATCCAATACACAATAATATTACAAAGTCTAATGCTAACTTAGTAACTGAACTAACCCTATACAATAGGCTAACAACTAGGTCAAAGCTAAAGGCTAGATAACAATATTACTAACACTGTTAACAGAGAACTTCGTTCCTGAGTAATAATCATTCTATGTTTTCTCAAAATTCTCAACTATTTAGATTCGATATGTGTATATAGCGTATTTGCCTAAATTTAGAACAACAAAATTTTTATCATGTGCACCGATGGTGGGTGTGTTGTATAATGTTCATTCTGTGTGTCAATCTATGCAACAGTGAATGACGTGAGTTGTGTGTTTGTTAATTTTGTTTATAATAGCGAATGAATTCTTTATTTCTATACAATAGTGATTGAAAATTTGCATTGCTCATTTTTTTAATATATATTTGCATTGTTTATAAGATTAATAATAATAATAATAATAATAATAATAATAACAATGGGCATTTTGGACTTTATAATACTTATTCCCCTTTCAATTTCCATGTATACCAAACATTAGAATTGAAATTCCCAGTAATTTTATTCCTACAAACTAGACTTGACAATTATGGACACGACCTGTTAACTCAACACGAAACCAGACACGAAAATAACGGGTTAGTGTTTAGCTTTAATGTGTCCCGGGTCGTTAACGGGTTGACCCGTTAAGGACCCGCTATATTTCGTGTCTTAACGGGTTAACCCGTTAAACCTATTAAGAACCCGTTAACGTTATCGTGTTAACTCATTTTCACGAACCCGTTTACACAAACATGTTTATAACACGCTAAGAATCATTGTCACGAATGAGATTACAAAAGATATCATGAACATGACTAAATATGAATTTACTACATTAGGCCAAGATCCTACACCAATTATTGATGTTCAACAATCTGAAATTTGAATTTTTATTATTTTCAATTTTATTCTAAAAACTAGTATGGACTTCTTTAATTATGAGTTTTGGATGTTATTTTATCGTTGTATGAATGTTATAAATTGAATATTTTTTGAATTTTTTTGATGGATTGAATTGTAGGTTTATTTCTTTTTTATATAACTTAATTTTAAATTTTAGTTTTTTAATATATTAATAGGTTTTGCGGGTTTAAACAAGTTTCATGTCATATTTGTCAACACAACCCGAAACATATTAACAAAATGTGTCTATCGTGTCAACCAGCTTAACATGTTAACAAAACGTGTTCGTGTTCGTGTTAAAATTTTGAACCCATTAACCTTAACATGTCGTGTCCGTGTTTAGCCTTATTGTGTTCGTGTCATTATCGTGTCGACTGTTAACAAACATGTATACACGAATTGCCAGGTTTACTACAAACCAAACACTAGAATTTAAACTTCCACTTTATTTTCATATTATTCTTTTCCCAAGAAATTGCAATTCCTTTCACACCCAATTTTTTCCCTCCAACCAAACGCCCCGCTAGTTCTCAAATGTTAGCAAAAGATAAAACAGAATTTGTAAAGAATGATTGAATTTGAAACTCTTATTTCTTATATATCAAAATCAATAAATAAATAAATAAATATATATATATATATATATATATATATATATATATATATATATAATTTCCTGTTTCCCATGATAAATAACAAAGTGTACTCTAGCCAAAGATGACCTTGTGGTCAAGTAGCATGAAGTGATTTTTTCAAATGTGAGGTTATGAGTTCAAGCCTTAGGGGGGCATTATTGACTTGTTAGTTTAGCTTATTTTACGCTATAAGCTTTGTTTGGTTATGTTCTAAAACTAAGCTAATAAATTAAAATAATAACTTTTAATAAATAAGCTAATAACTTCTCAACTTTCTTTTTACATTTCATCTTTTTCTATTTTTTGTATTCATCCTTGTTCCGCAACTCCTCAACTGCGTAAATTGTAATTGATTCAAGAATTTAATTCATAGTTATCCTTTACTTTATCGAAACTCGATCTATCTCCACTGCTAATGTTATTATTTTGTTGTGTCTGTCACAACTCACAAAATTTGGATATTCACTTAAATTTTTTAACAATACCTAAATAATTGTACTTTAAAAAAATTGAAGAACTCATCAGTTGCATTATCTCAACGAATTATTGGATTTCTTTTTACAATGTATTCTATCAAGAATAATACTATAGTATATTCGTATTTAGTTTTCATCTGGTTAGCCGTACTTGAAATCACTTGATAAAATAGTTTTTAAATGATATGTTGAATCAATCTGAAAAGAGAGGAAGGTTACCACACCGGAATGGCTTCGAAAAGGTTTTCAAGAGGCGGTAGCTGACTGTGGTTTACTGGATTTCCCGTTTACAGGTCATCAATATACTTGGGTACGTTCCCGGGGTACGACAGCTATGGTGGAGGAGAAACTAGATAAGATTCTCATTACTGACTCATGGATTTCATTATTTGAAGGAGCTACGGCTGCTTCGGTTACGTGCCCATATAGTGATCACTTGCCAATCCTACTTACGCAGTGGTGGTTGTGCAACACCCTCGCCGTAAACGGTTCTATTTTGATAACATACAGCTTCGTGAAGATGTTTGTCGTGAAATTATTGAGCAAAGCTGGGTTACTACTATAGGGCTGGGCATTCATGAGAGGGTGGAGGTGTGTAGCCAGGATATTTGGAGGTGGGGGCGTAATTACAATAAGGATTTCCAAAAAAGAATTGACAGGTGCAAAAATTCGTTGGATGTTCTACGGGAGTGTAGAGATGCAGGCAGCTTGTTTGAGTATGCTCGTACTGAGAGGGAGCTCCTTATTTTGTTGGAACAGCAACATACATTTTGGAAACAAAGAGCAAAGGAGCATTGGTGGAGGGGGGGGGGGGGGGGA
>NC_044929.1:9470172-9496763 GCF_003576645.1 Ipomoea triloba | reverse complement strand
GGGGGGGGGGGGGGGGGGGGGGGGGGTGACTTGAATACTAAATTTTTTCACAACTCTGTCAAAGCTAGGAAAAGAAGGAATAAGGTTGACAAGCTTAAAAATGAGGAAGGACAGTGAGTTGAAGATGTAGATGACATTGGAGGTGTAATGGTGGACTATTTTGCAAGGTTATTCACGGTTGAGAACGGTGAAATGGATGAAGTAATCTCTTATATTACCTCGTCTATGATAGCTGCCGATAATGCCACATTTGTTCGCCCGGTGAGTATTGAAGAAGTTCGAGTTGCTCTATTCCAGTTGCATCTTGATAATTCGCCAGGCCCGAATGGGTTTGGACATGGGTTCTATCAACATTTTTGGGATCTCCTTGGCAGGGATGTGACTCTATTTTGTAGACGTTTTATTGAGACTGCCCAGCTGCCCACTAGATCAAATGACACCTTTATTGTGTTAATCCTGAAGATAGCAAGGCCTGAGTCTATGAAAGATTTATGTCCCATTGTGTTATGCAATGTTCTATATAAGATAGCAGCTAAGGTAGGTGCAAATCAAATGAAGTCGTTTCTTAATAGGTTTATTTCTGGTGCGCAGAGTACCTTTGTGCCGGGCCGCCTCATTACTAATAATATAATGCTTGCATATGAGGCTCATCACTACCTTAAACATAAGACTCAAGGAAAGGAGGGGGTAGCTACACTGAAGGTGGATATGAGTAAGGCCTATGACCGAGTAGAATGGAGTTTCGTACATGCGATTTTGTGTAAAATAGGATTTGTGCAGAAGTGGGTAGACATTCTTATTGAGTCGGTCAGCTCTATTAAGTATCATGTTCTCTATGAGCAGCGTCAATTAGGGCTAATTGTTCCGGGAAGAGGGCTACGCCAATGTGATCTTTTATCCCCTTATCTTTTTCTTCTAGTGGTCGAAGGTTTAACCGCCTTTATTGAAAACGGAATGCAAAGGGGACTCTTGCATGGTGTCAGTATTGCGCGCAATGGCCCACCTATTTCACACTTACTATTTGCTGACGATTGTTTTTTGTTCTTCCATGCGAATAGGGTAGAGAGCCATCAAATGAGAGAAGTTCTTGATCTATATTCAATGGCGTCAGGCCAACGCATAAATTTTGATAAATCGTTGGTATGCTTTAGTACTAACGTAGTGCAGTAGTCCAGGCAGGAGGTGGTACGTATCCTTGGTGTTTGTCAGGGTGATACTTTAGGCAAATACTTAGGTGATTTTGGGATATCTTAAGGATAATATTTTAAATCGTGTGTGTAACTGGAACTCCAAATTCTTGTCCCATGCAGGCCTTGAAGTTTTATTGAAAAATGTTCTTCAAGCGATGCCGTGTTATGCCATGATGGTCTTCTTGTTACCGATTGGCCTCTGTAATGAGATTGAAACCATTTTAAACAAGTACTGGTGGACTGGCATGGTTGGGAACGGCAATGGTTTGTGTTGGAAATCCTGGAGGAATTTTTGTACACCAAAAGAGAAAGGAGGGCTGGGGTTTCATCGCCTCCAATAGATGAATTTGGCCCTCCTAGGCAAGCAGGCCTAGCATTTGATTAGTCGACCAAATTCTATTGTGGCTCGGGTGTTCAAGAGTCGGTATTATCCTCATAGTTCTTTTTTTGATGCAAATATTGGATGTAATCCTTCGTTCATTTGGCGGGAGTTAATGGAATTTAAGTCTGTGATTCAGTCGGGAGCCCGCAGAAGTATTGGTGATGGTCAAAGCACAAATATTGGCTTCGATCCGTGGCTAGCAATTGCGGATAGTCCTTATGTAAGTACTGAGTTGCACGAATCAATTCGCAATGCTCCTGTATGTTCTCTATTTGCTGATGATGGGTCAGGCTGGGATGTTGAGTGTGTAAAAGACGTGTTTAATGTGCAGGATGCAAACGCTATACTAAATATCCCTGTGTCTCTACATAAACCACCTAATGCTTGGGTCTGGACTGGTGAGTCCAAAGGGAACTATTCAGTTAAATCATGCTACAGACTGTTATGTGGTGAGATCCAACAGCATGAGCCGTGGAATTTAATCTGGAAACTGCATGATCCCCCTAAGGTAAAGTTGTTCTACTGGCAACTTGCCTCATCTATTCTCCCCATGCTTGATGCTTTGTTAACTAAGCATATTCCCTATGAGTTAATGTGTCACATGTGTGGGTAGGAGTTGGAAACAACCAAGCACTTATTCATGGATTGCCAGCAAGTTAGAGCAATTTGGTCACGCATGCAACTGCCTGTTTCAACGCTTGGCTCACAAGGTAATATCACAAGAATGATGTTTTGAGTTATTATCAATGCTTAATGAGTTGAGAGCAAAGTTTGTGATGATTTGTTGGGGGTTGTGGGGAAGTAGAAATGATAATGTGTGGAAGGAAACCCCTTTTATGTGCAACAATGTAATGAACTTGGCTCTTTCTTTTTTAAATAGTTGGACATCAGCGAATGAGATCAGAGTTATGCAGTCAAGAAAATGGGAGGAACTGAGATTGATAAATGGAAGCCGTCAGATCTGGGTCGCTTAAAATTGAATACTGATGCAGCGTTTGATGAGGAGAATAATATGATGGGCCTGGGCTGGATTCTACGAGATGATGGTGGTCGTTTCTTGGCGTCAAAAGTGGCAGAGGCGGTATGCATTCGAGAAACTCTCAATTGGTTAAAGGGAACGGGCATGGGGGATGTGGACGTGGAAACGGATTCTCAATTGGTTTATTATGCATTATGTTCAGACTCTTTTAATTCAGTTTTTGGTTTTGTTGTTTATGATATTAAAGAAGTTGCATCCACGATTGATGGTGTACACTTCCATTCTGTTAAGCGATCTACGGATCGTGTTGCCCACATTGTTGCTCGGGAAGCCATTTCTATGTCAGGTTGTAGGGAGTGGTTTGATAGCCCTCCTCATTATCTTGTCGATTGTCTTCTTTCTGATTCAATGAATTAAGTCTTATTTTCAAAAAAAAAAAACATATTATCTATGAATAGTTTAATTTCTAAATAACTGTATTCTAACTAATTTTAAGTTAATAATATTATATTTAAAGTATAATATATATACATTTTGTGTATTATTATTTTATTTATACAAATACAAATTTATTATAATCTATTTAGCCAATTTTCATGTTTAACAAAGAAAGTTTTCACCTCTTTAGGTAGTACACAATCAAAAAACAGAAAAACAATATACAAGGCATGATTGCAATAGGCGCTAGTCGGACAGTAGACAAGCGCCTAACGCCTAAGCGGTCTAGGCGACGCCTAGGCGGTACCTAGCGATGACCTATAAAAAAAAAAATGCATGTGCATAGGTGTATGCCATATATTATATTATATATATTATATATATATATCTCTTACTTCTCTTATTTATATAAATAAATAAATTTAAATATATATAAATATTATATATATTATCGAGGTGTCCCCCATTACTTTGATTCTGGCGCACTTCCATGCATAAGTGGAGATTCCTACTCTTTATGTACACAAGATGTGTGGTAGTTTGGTGGTTAAGAACTTGTGTTGTTATGTTGAAAATCTTGGGTTTGAATTCTCTGTTAGTATTTGTAACACCCCAAATTTAAAAGCCTAAATAATCCAAAATAAGCACCAATGGGGTGTCACGCCACGCTCGGGCCAAATCACTAAACACGAACGCACAGGCTACAAAGCTGTCTACAAATCAACTATAAGACAACATTTTGGATTCTAAAATAAACCATTAAACCAAGAGTCAACTCCAAGAGGTAACTAGTTCTACGTCGCGCTCTCAAACTAGCCTCAAACTTCAAATCCTAAAAACATTAAGGTTGGAAAAACACAAACAAACAGAATTAGCATAAAATGCTAAGTAAGCTCTACTCCGCCCTATAAAATAAATACATTTATAGCTTGTAAAAATAGATATACTTTATAAATAGATTTTTATACTTAAGTAAACCGTACTAAAAAAAAATCATTTAGCCAAAAGCTTCAAAGAGTATTCTCAAAAGGATTTTTCCATCAAAGATAGTAGTTTTCAAAAGGTTTTCTCAACACCAAAGGTAAGTAAGATATACACTTTCTCAAGTACAATATTAGGTACGTTTGAAGCAGTATAGTAATTTTTATAAACCATCACTATTCACGCTCAAGTATCTTAAGTAAGGAGAATTCATAAAATAGCCTTTCTCAAAATCTCTGGGCATCATTTCAAAGCATAACTTTCCAAATACTCATTCTAGATAAATAATACGGAGTATAAGTCAAGCATGAAAGAATATATATAGCTCATCACTTCTTATAAATATTTTCAAAACAAAGTATATGTAAGTATAGGGAGGAATTCATAACAACATATATTTTACTCAACAAGTGCTCATCTAAAGATATAGGCATTCTCAAGTAATCATTTCCAGTGTAGACTATCTCATAAATCATTCTCAAAACATATACGTCAATAATTATAAGTAGGAAGGATTTCAAATCATATTTTTCAAATATCAATATATTATAATAAATAAGTTGAGGTATCCCAATCATAATCAATCTCAATCTCAATATCACAATAGTGGGGTAGGGACATCATCTCAGTGAAGCCCTAAGTGAAAAGCAACCCTCTACCAAACACAACACAACCCCCACTTTACCACAGGTGGAAACAGGACCATGGTGTTATTAGTTTAGTGTGAGGTGATGTGAAGGTGGTAAAACGAAGAGTCAAGACTCACCGAGTATCGTGTCTCTCAAGGATGGCGAATGGGAACGAATTAGTGTGTTGGCATTTATGAAGTTGAAAGGGAAGAGTTACGGGAATGGCTAGGGGTAGGATTCATTTGTAAGAGAAGGGAAAGGTTGATAATGGTTGTGATAAAAATAAAGGGAAAGGCGGAGATTGGGGCTTTACGCTTCTCTACGTGGTCTATCGTTGTATGGTCTTGCGAGCTAATGACGTGGAATAGACTAGGGAGTTCGTGGCACTTTACCAAGTGACGTCACACTTTGGACTCCCACATCCTCATTCGGTTGGGGCATTTCATCGAACACCTTGTCTACCACTCCTCTCGGGCCTCGTCCTTTCGAACTAAGGGCGGAGATGTGGGTGAGTTAGACTCGTGAGTGGCCGCTATCGCGCACACACTCACTTCCTATGGGTTTGCTACCTAATGTGGCCACACTTAGGCACAAAGCTTTAAGAACATCATCCACACAAGTTCATCATCCAACAATCAAGAAACTCACAATTCAACTAGCAATTATATCAAACATCCACATAGTTTAGCTTTGGGGCCACCAATCCCCTTTCTAATCTACTCTAACATGCTAAAGAAACAAGAAAAAGAAATGAAATCTCAAAGAAACAAATATTAGATTAAGATTTGGAGAGAATAGTTACCACCCTCAAGAAGGGATTCTTTTACACTTTGTTCTTGAAATTCCAATCTTCATCCTTGCCCTTGAATCTAATCTAACCTAGAAGAAAAGGAATTTTCCCCCAAGAGGGTTGAAAACCCTCTACAATTTCAGATCTAAACTATTCTAAAGGTGCTCTCCCTAGGTTTAGGGCAAAAGGGATTTATATAGGTGACAAAAAGGGACAATTTTCCCAAAATGGCCCTTTGGCCCGACCACGCATGCCACCACGCGTGGTGGTGGGCGTGGATGGTCACTGGAAAGATTCCACGCCCCTCCACACGCGTGTTGGGCTACGTGGGAAGATGCTGCTTTGCAGCTTCGTTTGTCTTTTGCTTTGTTTTAGCCTCAAATCCCTTTCCAATCTGTAAAATACTTCAAAACCTTTCCTAGAATTGATGTTAGAAGATTTTAATCACATCTGAGCTAAAATGCACGACATTGTTATGATCGGATGGCAAAACATTACACTTCTATTCCATTTTAGACCCTTTTTACGTACCATTCTTGGTGCTTATCAGACCACTACCTTAAGTGTGCACACCCCCTAACTGAGATTCCAAGCCCAACGGGTAGTAAACCAGTCCCAGTAACCCAGGATTATTTCTACCAGGTTAGCCCTCAAATACTAACCCAGGATGATTTTTACCAGGTTTAATTCCAACATAGGGCCTTAGCCCACATCACAATTCAAATAGCAATCCAATACAGAAAGGGATAAACCTCCAAAAGTAGTACAATTTTTATATCATTCCTCCAAATAATAATAATCTTTCAAACTAATATTTGTCTTCCAATTTAAAATATAGTAGTATAAATACATATCATAAAATTATAGATTCTTGCAATACTCAAACCAATCCCAATTATAATAGATTTGAAAATCACGAGCCAACACATAAATAACCATAATTTGCTATTTATCACACTTTGAAAGCATAACACATTTCAAAATAATTTAAGTACGCAACTCAAATAAATAGCATATTTAATAGGGCAAAGTAGTTTGAGCGGACATAGAAACTTACCTCAAGCTAAGCTCCAAAAGTAAAGCATTCGATCCAATCTAGGCTCAACTCTTTAGACTAGTTACTTCAATGGAAACCTGTTAATCAATCACACCTCACTTATAAACTATTACTAGTACTAATAGCAATATCAATATTAATACTCATCCATCCCTCATTATACCATCACCATCATGCTTTAAAATTAGTCCAATCATGATTTATTAATGTCCCTTGAATCAATATCATCATCAATTGATCACCATCCTTCATCAACTCCTCATCATCTTACCCATAATCACACATCATCATCATATTACCATAGCATCATCCTTCCACTTCATCCACCACCATTAATAATTAAACCTCATCTTAATTATTATCAACTAATAATCAAGATTCATCTTACAATCATCATCATTAACCAATAAGCAATTTTCTTATAAGCTCATCATCATATCATGTTCACCAACTTAAATATAACCATTATCAATAATCCATAAACACACATTACCATCCTTAATTCATCATTATTAGTTAATACCCATTATTAACTCAAATTAGCCCATCATTTTTTCATAGTCCATTCATCATCATCATTATTCACTAATAATCAACAATCACCCTTAATCATCATCAACATCATTATCAATCCATAGTGACCTCATTAACCTTAATTAACCCACCATTAACACCTCATAACCATCATTATCTTTAAATCAACCTATAATCATAATATTATCCCTCCATCATAATCATCTCTTTGCAATTATTTCATCATTTCATCACCTTCCAATAATTAATTCTATCTCTTATTCCATCATCACCCAACATCTATAATCCAATCATTTTATAATTATCAACTAATCAAGATACTTAGCCATAATCCATAATGAACCTCTAATTATCATGATTAAACATTAATCAATCCTTAATCAATATTTAATCATCACTAATTCAACTATTTAAACCTTAAATATCATTAGCAATTAACCATGGGCATACCACTAATTAACACCTAATCACTATACTTTTAAGCTTAATCAAGTCGTTAGACCTTAATCATCTTCATTAGTTAATTATTACTAGTAATTCACCCCTTCATCATCATCCAAAATCAACATCAACAACCCACCATCTCCAACTCATTCATAATCTTTAAAACTTCGTCAACAACAACAACAGCAAGAACACCTTACCTCACCCTACTGCCTAAACCAACACCGCCGCCGCCGCACAGCCTTCGCCGGAGACTGCCACCGCCGGACCCGCCACTGCTCACCGCCAACGAAAAAGAAACAAGGGTCGCCGGTCACGCATTGCCACCGCCGGATTGCCTTGCCGCCATTAACGCCCACTGCCACCGCCGCCTAGACCACCTCTTCGCCGGTGCTTCGCCGATCTGTAGCCGCCGTCCGTCGCTGCCATCACCTAGCTTTGTCGCCGGCCAATAATACGAAGAGAGAGAGAGAGGAATCGGGTGGAGAGAGAGGCGAGAAGTGTACTAAAGGGGCTCTACTGATTTTGACTTTAAATTTTGGCAATGAATCTTAATCCATAAGGCAATGAACATATGCATATATACCTAGGTTAAAGTTATGTTCGGCTTAAAATAATTGGGTTTGGATAAATTGGGCTCAATAACAACTATTTAGGCTTATGAGATTAAATCATTTGAGCTTAGGTTTAGTTTGGGTTCAAACTTAGCCTCATAACAATAATATAAGGGTGACAGGTTCCTCTTAGATATACTTTTGGGTCAAAATTTAGATAAATAAATTTATTCTCTAAATAAGACTTTTAAAATCATGAACAAATATATAAATATCTTGTACCAAATCATTTAAAATAAAGAGTTTAAAATATTTAGCGCAAATTATGTTGTGGACCTAGGTCCACCTTGCAAGGTGGACCTGGGTCCAAAACTACGTCGTTTTGTCTTTTTTTTTTTTTTGTAAACATATTGCTGAATATAGAGTTGTCCAAAAATGTGTGAATGTAGAGGTTTTAAAGTGTGAATGTAGAGTATAGAAATCGTGAATGTAGACTTATGATTGTGTGAATGTAGAGTTGCCCAGAAATGTGTGAATGTGGAGGTCTCAAATTGTGAATATGGAGTATAGAAATCGTGAATGTAGAGTTATGCATGTGTGAATCTGTAATAGAGTTAGGAAGTTCTAGCAACTTGTAGCCCTGTAATGTGTGAATGTGGAGTTCTCAAGTTGTGAATATGGAGTATAGGACCTGTGAATATATAGTTTTGAATGTGTGAATGCATAACAGTGGTAATATAGTTACTAAACATATAATCATGTAATGTGTGAATGTGGAGTTTACAAATTGTGAATGTAGAGTATAGTGTATGTGAATATAGAGTTTGTGTTCCACATTTCAGGCCAATATGTTTAGTAAAAATATTTTTAAAAAAAAATAAAATAAAAAACGGCGTCGTTTTTGGACCCAAGTCCACCTTGCAAGGTGGACCTAGGTCCACGGCATAACTATTGAATATTTAGTTATACTCTTGTTTGACGAAAATTTCTTGTATGAAGATAAAGTACATATATAATTTTATTTTAAAAACATAATAAAATAGGAGTTTTGAGATAATAACTTTGGATAACAAATTATAACGTATAAAATAATTTATTTGAACTTTGAAGCAATAATAATTTGTTTTTGAAAGTATTAGGATTAAAATATTTAGGATATAAAAAATAAATTTTTATTTTCGATGATATTTTATTAAAATAATATGGTTTTAAATATCGGGGTGTTACAGTATTTCCTTTATTTGTTTTGCTACAAGCTTCCTTTTTCGTTAACCCAATAAATTACCATTATTCTTATTGGTCAACTCCTCACCCATAAAGAGAGGGGGAAGGAAAAGAAAGTCTCATGGCCCCATCACAAGACATTTCCTGTATAAAAAAGGAAAGATTTTTTTTGGGAGGCGTGATGCCTCATTTGGTCGTCTTCTTTACTTGCGAGCCCAGAAGAAATGGTGTTCGGCTGCCTTCCCTACTTGCGGGCTAACGAGCCGCCTTCCCTACTTGCGAGCCAACGAGCCGCCTTCCTTACATGCAAGCTCCCTGGGGCGCCTTCCCTACATGTAGGCTCATTGGGTCACCTTCCCTACATGCAGGCTCATTGGGTTGCCTTCCCTACATGCAGGTCAGTATAATTCCTTTTGTTTTTTAGGTGTGAGGCTTTGCTGGGCTGCCTTCCCTACTTGCGGGCCTAGAAGAAATGATTATTGGCTGCCTTCCCTACATGCGGACCGATGAGTTGCCTTTCCTCCTTGGGGTCACCCATGGCTACTTGATGACTCAAACCCAATGGTTCATACTACTATGCCTCAATATCTACGTAACTCTAAGGTGTCTGGGTTAATTGGCCCTGAGTCTCATTCTTGGGACATGGCTATTTTAAGGGACATATTTTTGCCTAGACCGTATTTCCAGAATTCCTATAAGCCTCACATATGAGGATTTATAGTACTGGTATATAGATCCTGGAAGATATTATACGGTCATGAGTGGGTATAGGAACGTTATGGGAGAATTCTCTTGCAGTCTTGAAGGCTTTAGTAAATGGAGCTTATTATGGAAAATTAAGGGTCTGTTTACTAACAGAAAATTGTTTTCTGTTTCCTGTTTTTCAATTTTTCAGTTTTCATTCTCTGTTTTTTGTTTAGAAAACTTGTTTACTAACACTTATTTTTTCAAATTTATTTTTTTTAGATTAATGTAATAAAATTAACAATAAATAAAAATATATCCGAACCAATAACGTATTATGTTCACATAAAATTTGCTTTAGATAACATTAATAATTTTTGAGATAATATTTAAAATATGTTTGGATATATTTATTTGAATGACATGTATAGAATATATAATTTTTATTTTGAACTCTAATATAGTAATATACGTGAAATTTCGATATCCAATATCGGGACCAAACTTGTATCCGATATAACATAATTAAAAATATCCTAACGAATAAAAAAAAACAATTGAGTTCAATCAAAATATAAAACGTGGTATAGATTTCAATTTTTAATTTTGATAATGTAAATGATGTATAATTTTAAGCATAAGCAAATAAGTTATGTTTAAATAAGTAATGCAAGTAGAAAAGATAGAAGATGATAATGAATGTAATTATAGTAATGAACACATATGTAAGTAGATAATGGTGAGAATGTGGTTATAGTGACATATAGTCTAATAGATGATAGCTGATTCTGCTTTTCATTTAGAAAACAGTTTTCACTACAAGAAAAATGCTAATAGACAACGGTTTTTAACCGTTGTCTATGAGGTAAAATTTCTGTTGTTGAAGCTGGTGTTGTTGTAAGTCCCACGCAAAAGCTGGTGTTGTTGTAAGTCCCACGCAAAGACAACGATTTTTAACCGTTGTCTTTTCTAGAAAAGAAAACGGTTAAAAACCGTTGTCTATTGAGTGTTGTTGAAGTCGGTGTTGTTGAAAGTCACGCACATAGACAACGGTTAAAACCCGTTGTCTATTGAGTGTTGTTGAAGCCAGTGTTGTTGTAAGTCCCGTGCAAAGACAACAGGTTTTAACCGTTGTCTATTCTTGAAAAGACAACGATTTGAGTGTTGTTGAAACCGGTTGTTATAAGTCCGCGGAAAGACAACGGTTTTTAACCGTTGTCTTTTATTGAAATGACAACAATTAAAAACTATTGTCTATTGAGTGTTGTTGAAACTAGGTGTTGTTAAAACGCTAAATTAATTATTTGATAAATTTTTGCAAACACTGCATTTAGAAGCATTTGCATATGGTGTTTTAAGAAAAAATAATTTTTCCCAAAACACCCTTAATTAATAAAATTAATAAAAGAAAAAAAAAACTTTGGAGTTGATGGCCGAACCCTCAATGTGATTAGGAAATAATAGAGCCTTGAGGCTCCTTAAATAGGAGCCTTGATGGCCGAACCCTCAACTTGTTTTTTTTTTTTTTAATTTTGATTTTGATTTTATATAAATATTATTATTAAAGACAATACACTAACGACAACGGCTAAATAAAATCGTTGCCTTTAAAAAAAATAAACGCGCAAAGACAACGGTTTTAAAAAACCGTTATCTTTGTAGTTTTATGTATTCAAGTGTACTTCAAGACAACACATCAATGACAATGGTTACATAAAACCGTTGTTTAATTAAAAAACCGAATGCATATAGACGACGGTTTTAAAAACTGTTGTCTTTGAAGTGTTGTGTATTAAAATGTGTTTAATAACAACACACCAACAACAACGGCTAAATAAAACCGTTGTCTTTAAAAATAAAAAAATAAACACGCAAAGACAACGATTTTAAAATACCGTTGTCTTTGTAGTGTTGTGTATTCAAGTGCATTTAAAGACAACACACCAACTACAACGGTTAAATAAAACCGTTGTCTAAATATAAAAAAAAAATGGGTGCACAAAGACAACGGTTTTAATAAACCGTTGTCTTTGAAGTGTTGTCTATTCAAGTGTGCTTAAAGACAACACACAAACGACACCGGTTAAATAAAACCGTTGTCTTAAAAAGAAAAATCGCGCACTTAAAGACAACACACCAACGACAAAGGTTACATAAAACTGTTGTCTTTTATTTTAAAAAATGTACATAGACAATGTTTTTTTTTTAAATCGTTGTCTTTGCGGTGTTGTCTTTTGACATAATGCACAAAGACAACACACTAAAGACAACGGTTCGGTAAAAACAGTTGTCTTTGATAAAAGTGTTGCGTCAAAGACAACTGTTTTGTCCAAAAGTGTTGTCTTTTACACAAATAACAACACTTTTATCAAAAACTGTCGTCTTTTTAGTGTTGTCTATGTGCATTTTTCTTGTAGTGTTTTAATAGTGTTTCAGTTTTCTAGAAAACTGGAAAATTATTTCCTGTTTCCAAAATGGAAAACTGTGCTAGTAAACATGTTTTCTGTTTTCTATTTTCTAATTTTCCAAATTTTCAGAAAACAGGAGAAAATTTTTAATTAGTAAACAGGCCCTAAAGTCCCCCAAATGGAGGACCTTTATGTGGAGAGCAATTAATGGTATTCTTCTTACTATTACCAACCTTATTATAAAGAGAGTTGAGGTGAGCCCTGCATGTCCTATGTGTATAACTACCCATGAGGATGTTATGCACTCCCTAGCTAAGTGTAACTTTGCACAACAAGTTTGGCGTGTGTCCTCCCTTATAGTCTCATGCGTATATGGTGGCACCTTTCCAATTTGGTTTAGCAATGCCATGGACGTTCTCACGAAGGATGTACTGGTGAAAGTTGTAGCAGTCCTATACCACCTTTGGAAATCAAGGAATGGTGTCATGTGGGAGGTTGTGCTGCCGCTGCCAAAGGTGGTCTGGAACATGGCGAACATAGCTGCGTTCCGGTCTCCTGGTCTCAAGTGCCCGACAACGTTTCAGTGCAGCTGAGCAATTCCTCAGCCCCATTAGTCTAGTCGATGGCCACGAAACCCACCAGAGTGCAACCTGCTACGTGCTTCTTTAATGCAGGGGTGTCTACAGCGTCCAACAAGGCTACATTTGGTGCTACTCTATTCATGCTGTCATGTGCATTTTCAATAGCCAAGAATGGGGTTCTACGGGATGTTCGAATCCCTTGCTGGCGAGAATCACTTGCTTGTAAAGAAGCTTTGTCATGACTTAGCGTGGAGTCACTTCAGTTATTTTGCATACTGAATGCTCCACTCTTCATCGCAACTTAACATCTACATTGATCGTGCTCAGGTGTTACGTTGGCATTACTATAAATGATTGTAGGAGGATTATGTCTACTTTTTATCTTGTTATATTCGCTTAATTCCTAGACAAGCTAATATGATAGCACACTCTTTAGCTTCTAAGGCTTATCTTCAGGATAATTAGTTGTACTAAAACTCTGTCTAACTTGACTTTGTTTCACCTCTGATCTTAGGCAGTAATCTACCTCAGCTTTGTTGCTTTCTAAGAAATGTACATACTATCATTGCAACTAGCTACACCAACACATTTTAAATTCTTGTTAAAATCTTACCACACTATTTAAATTATAGAGATTTATATGCTATTGATAATATCGTAGGTAAGCAAATAAGTTACGTAGGCACATAATTGCATGACAATCAATAATCATAATATGCATACTAACCCTCCAACCATAGAACTAATGTGAATATCTCTGATTATTTCTTTCGCTTGTACTCAACTCTATCTAGATAGTGTATAAGGAATTAATGTTAACAGGCCGAAGACCTTAAATAGCCGCATGCCATCATTGTAATAGTTGTATGTCTTTAAATCTCCTAAACCTAACCATCCTTTCTCCTTATATTAATTGTAGCCTAACTGTAAGGGTTGCACTAAATAACAAACACCTTAATATTATAACTTGTAATGCTAATGTTATATTAGGGAAAACGTTATTATAACTTGTAATGCTAATGTTATATTAGGGAAAACGTTACATGGTATATACTTAGTATTGGGAAAATAATAGGGAATACATAACAGCCATTGAAGTTCTCAACACAACTAACTACTAAACAGAGTTTTGAAATTGAAGGGCAGAAACCACAGTGGAGCTCAAAGAACTGATGAAATGAAAGAGCCAATTACTCCAACTTGTAAACTGCTATACCAGACATTAAGACACTGCCCATCCACAGTTTGCCATCCCTCTCCTCCACCTCACTAATAGCCCTCACAACTTTCCCTGCTCTGTCTTCCAAAACTTTAAGAACCTTACCTTCTGGGCTATACTTCACTGTGATTGCATGAGGGCGACCTCCGATGTGCATCAGGTACTGCAGCTTTGCAGAAATTGGAAGCTTCAGCAAGAATTTCCTCAGTTTCGGGTACATACTGCATATGTGACTGTACAATGTTCGACGACAGTGGACTGCTACCCAGAATTCACCTCTTCCATTAGTTCTAACGTTGTCGGGGTAACCTGGCAGAATCGCCATAACTTCTGTTGTCCCTGATTTCTTGCCTTTCAGCCAGTACTTGGATAATCTACAAAGGGATACACAGTTCTAGTTTTAACACCATCCATAACGAGATCACGAGAGAGCAAGCAAGTTCAATCACATCTATATATATGTTAACATGCCATTCTGAGTTCAAGCATTATATCTTTTCATTAGTTCTTTTTTATTTTTGCTTCAGAAAACAGATTATATCAAATTCTCGACAATGCCATATATATGAACTAACTGTAACCTTATACAGCTTTAGATTTTACCCCACAAAGCAATTTCTTTGGGTTGGAGGATCAGAACGCGAAAGAGGGGAATCAAAAGTTCTGCTTCTGCATTATAGCCTTAGCATACACAAGATAGATCTACTTAGATTAGGAGACATAACAATTGTAATGAGAACTTTACTACCCGTCGAGCATATAAATTCTCAATATCAAGCTTAGGGTTTTAGTTGAAAATCCTTCAATTCTACCGTATATAAAACTACAAAGTGAGAAATATAACGCACCTGCCCTTGGAACCTTCACAATATACGAAGAAGGACCCGTCCTTACTTAGAGACAGGCCATTCGGAAACTGGAGATTGCGCACTAGAACGGTGGTTTCTTTTGTTGCTTGGTTGTATTTGAGAACCCTCCCTGAATCTTCTGCCGAGAAAACCAGCTGCAAAAAATTCCTGAAGGCACATACGAAAGTTATGAATCTTGCAACCAGATAATAATGACATTTAAGGTTACGCTTTGATGAAACCCCTTAGTTGCAATTATTCAACTGCCATATCATATACCATTCCAAACTATCTAGATGCTAATAACATCTAATTTTTGTCCAGCTTGAAAATTGAAGTTAGTTTTTGATCTGGGAAAATATGGAAACCGTACCAGTGCATTTTCTTTTCCAAATAGATTAATGCTATGTGGACTTTAGGTAGAACCGTAACGCTCTGAATTTGAATTAAAGATAGAAAACAAACAACACCAGGAGATAGATATATGCAAACCACTACCACTTAAAAAGAGAAGAATCCATAAGTTACCTTCGGCGATACTTAGTACTGCTGTCTGTAAAATAGACGTTCCCTTCATGGTCAATGTCCAGATCATTCCCAAATGTAAGAGGCACTCCTTCAGCCTCAGTTGATAGTGTTGTTGCTAGCCCACCTTCAGGTCCAACCTTCATCAACCCAAAATATGCATCTGCAATGTATAAGTCACCAGTCCTTCTGTCAAATCTCAAACCTAAAGGTCTGCCACAGATGTGCTCATCCTTTACATAGCTCACAGGGGTTGGGTTGGGTTTTGGGTCACACACAGTAGACCTGAAAATGCAAACCACAAACAAGACAACAATATATTGCATTAAACCCAACACCAAGAACTGTATATAAAGGGAGAATAATAGTAATGTTTTCAAGAATATTTGAACAGTGCCCTCAATTGGTTCCTTGTGACATATTGCGGGTAAGGACATAGGATCAGACCACTAACAGCAATATGAAAGTTACACCCAATGTTGTGGATGTTGGATTTAGTTTGATTAGATAGAAGTTATTAGTCAACCAGAGCCCAATAATACAAATACATCATTGAGAAGACATCAACTATGGCTGGAGATCAATATTCCAAGTTTCTCGATTCCTAGGGGCACTAGATACTAGCCTTCCACCGTTATTTACTACTTTTATAAATCCTATCGGTCGTGTGTGAGGGTCGAGAATTTCGCCTTTTGTAACCAGAATAATTGAAAAGTTGAAGGACTTTTTTTTTTGGATTAACGAGGTAAACGTCACTCCTGACTGTGCGAGTGATTAAATCCTTGGGCCTGTGATCCTAGTCGGCAAAGAATCACACGAAGTTAAGCCAGCCTAGGTTACCCATGACCGGCTCAAACCCACGACCTCTATCGAACCTCTATCGATTGCATGTGTAACTCTCTTACCCCTTGGGCTACCCTTACCGCAAAGTTAAAGGACTTTGGCTGACCTGTTGGCGGAGGTATAGGCAAATTCGATCCATTTCTCTCCGTTCCACATCAAAACCCTGCCGTCGGCGACGCCGGTGTAGGGCCCCCGGCCTTGCGGGTCGAAGGCGATGCTCTCCGGTCCGTGAATTTGGTTGGGGAACTTAATTTCCGACTTCTGAAGCAGGTTCTGCGTGTC
Organism: Ipomoea triloba; assembly: GCF_003576645.1. NCBI lineage: Eukaryota > Viridiplantae > Streptophyta > Magnoliopsida > Solanales > Convolvulaceae > Ipomoea > Ipomoea triloba. The sequence continues at coordinate 9,480,171 of NC_044929.1, read as the reverse complement.
CTTCTCCGGCGGAAGCTCTGACCAAGCCGGCGTGTCCACCTCGTACACCTCGAAGTCCGGGAACTCCGAGAATGCGCCGTGCTTGAACGGGTCCAGAGCGCAGTACACTGCCACCAGTAGGAATACTCCGGCCAACACTCCGGCGGGCTTCATCGCTTCAGTAATTTTAGTTTCTTGATCAATTACTCAAAAATTAACACAAAAAATCCAAACACATAATTTTGCAGTTTTATCAGTCCAAGAATAGCCTTAGTTTCTTGATTACTTACCGGTGTGTATATTATAGTATTTGAGAGGTATGAAGAGCGTTGGCTAACTACCCGGTAGCTAGCTAGTACATAGCGGCTTTTCAATTCTTGCTTTTGGGAGTTAATTTGCACCTTAAGTCTTAACTAACAACTACTTGGCCTACAACCTAGCTTACGTAGCTGCCCATGTCATTAATCCGAGAGGAATACTTCTTAATTGCCTTCTTCACCTCATCACCTGCAAGTTGGAAAGTTTTAGCCAAGAGAGCCAATGGTGTTTTCTCATCCCTTTGATATGTGAAGTTCAGTTGGTCACAAGACTGACAAGAATGAAGTTTATGAACAATAACTCGGAATCAAGTCTTACTAGCTTTGTTTTGTTGGGCCGAGGGTGGGTGGTTAAGGTTAAGGCTAAAGATTCAATCTTCTTTTATGGGAACAACAATACACATACCTACTAAGGGCGCAAATTATATCAATCCGTTTTATAATCATGTTTAATAACTTTCATCATATATTACATTCACAATATTAACTTAAATTTTAATGTACATAAACGCTAAACTATAAATACATCATATCTATTTCTATTCACTATATAGTAATTTTATAATATTGTTCCTTCTATAAATTGATAAAAACAAAGATTAATGTATATAAACATTACACTACATGTGATGTGTTCAGGGCCGTTCCAATAAAAAATGGGCAAATTATACTGTGCACCATGGTGCACATAGCAATGTGCACCACGTACCTAAACGACGTCGTTTTGAGCATTGTAAACTAATCATCCGTTTTTTTTTAAAATCACGTTTCTCGTTTCGGCCGGTCTGTATTTATGTTAATATTCTGTGTATTCCAGGCAATCATTCTGTGTATTCCAGGCAACCGTTCTGTGTATTCTAGGCAACCGTTATGTGTATTCATGTTAGTAACACATGTTGTGATTTCATGTTAGTAGCACATGTTGTGATGTGTTTGTGCATTCGAATGTTTAGGAGGATGAGTTCTGTGTATTTTGTGTAAATATTCTGTGTATTCATGTTATTAACACAAGTTGTGATGTGTTTGTGCATTCGAATGTTAGGATGATGAGTTCTCGGTGTATTTTGTGTCAATATTCTGTGTATTCTCGGCAAACATTATGTGTATTCTAGGCAAATGTTCTGTGTATTCTATATAATGATTGTGTGTATTATAGATAATGAATTCCTTGGAGTCATTCGCGTCCGCGTTCACATCCACTAACATCTGTGTATTTTGTGTCAATATTCTGTGTATTCTGGGCAAACATTCTGTGTATTCTAGGCAAACGTTCTGTGTATTATAGATAATGATTATGTGTATTATAGATAATGAATTCCCTGAGTCATTCGCGTCCGCGTCCACTAACACTAAAACGACGTCGTTTTACGTACGTGGTGCACATTGCTATGTGCACCGTGGTGCAGGGTATAAGGATTGTAAAAAATGGGATCCTGTGCAATATTTTAAATTGGGCCTCTTTTTTCAAATAATTTGTCTATATAAATAATAGTTGTTCAAAAAGTTATTTCAAAAATTCAAAATATAAATATTGTATAAAAATATATCTAAAATTTCATTTAAAAAGTGCCATGTCTACCGAACTTTTGATATAACTTTTTCCAAAATCTCATTTTCAATAGACATACACTCCACCGCTCCATTTCACTCACTCTCTCCCTCTCTAGACTTCCGATCGAGCGACATATATCTCTCGATCGGGTTTCGAATCTCCTCCGGCTAAGTTCAAACTCGCTAAGGAAAAATGAGAGAAATCCTCCATGTTCAAGGTGGGCAGTGCGGAAACCAGATTGGATCCAAATTCTGGGAAGTTGTCTGTGATGAACATGGCATAGACCCAACAGGACGCTACTGTGGGACTTCTGATTTGCAGTTGGAGCGTGTCAATGTGTATTACAATGAGGCTTCCTGTGGAAGGTTTGTCCCTCGTGCAGTGCTCTTGGATCTGGAGCCCGGCACAATGGATAGTGTTAGGACTGGCCCTTACGGCCAGATCTTCAGGCCTGATAACTTTGTGTTTGGTCAGTCTGGTGCTGGAAACAACTGGGCTAAAGGGCATTACACCGAGGGTGCAGAGCTTATTGATTCAGTTCTTGATGTTGTGAGGAAGGAGGCTGAGAATTGTGACTGCCTTCAAGGGTTCCAGGTCTGCCACTCTCTTGGTAGTGGAACAGGTTCTGGTATGGGAACATTTCTAATCTCAAAGATCCGGGAGGAATACCCAGACAGAATGATGCTCACATTCTCTGTATTCCCATCACCCAAGGTTTCAGATACAGTGGTTGAACCATATAATGCCACACTCTCAGTGCATCAGCTTGTAGAGAATGCTGATGAGCAGGGACGGACCCAGGATTACACGATGGGGGGGGCCGATCAGCTGATGTCGTGGCATACACTGCTCTATAAAATACTCATTTAATATATACTAACATAAATCATTACTCTTTTCTTTAAAAAAAATAATAAATCATTACATTACAAATCTACTAAAATTTAGAACGTCTCTCTTGCATATCACGGAAATCATCTATAATTGAATCTATACTAAATTGTTTTGCAATTTGTTTTTCAATGTACACTAACAAACAATCATTAAGAAATTGATCACCCATCTTGTTACGGAGTGTAGTCTTGACTATTTTCATGGCAGAAAATGATCGTTCTGTAGTAGCTGTAGATACGGGAAGCGTGAGGATGAGAGTTACTATTCTGAAGACAAGAGGAAAGATGTCCAACTTTCTAGTTTTCACCAACCATTGACAGAGATCAGAAATGCTTTCTAGTGCTTTAAAATCATGAAGTTGTTTCACATGTTCAAAATGTTCAAGTTGCATTCTTAATTGTAAAATCTCATAATCTGCAAAGTCTTGTGGGTAAAACTTCTCTACCAACTTGCAAATGTCATCAATTCTGAATGCTAAACGCATTTCTTTTGGATCAAGGGATGAACTAAGAATAATTAATTCCATTGCTTTATCATCAAACCTATTGTTCAACTCTTGCAATTGAGAATCAATCACCGCATTAAAAATATCAACTTTGTAATGATGTCCAATTGTTAATTCATCTTGTTGATGTCTAGCCCTTCCTCTTCTTGCAATATATTGAGCATCAAAATCTGGTACAGTTATATTGACATTCTCACAAAAAGACTTCACACTTGAAACTAGTTCATCCCATCCATTATCTCTTAATTTTTGAATAAGCAATTTAGTAGATGTCACAAGATGCATTGCATTCAATATATCTTGAGTTTGGAGTTGCAAAGCTTGGCAGAGCATATTAGAAATCTCTAGAACTTTTTTCATGAGGTGCATAATGAATACAAATTCAAAAGAAGTCATTACCTCATAAGCTGCATCGGCATCTCCACGGTGAGTAGGTGTAGTTCCATCTTCAATAATGTTTAGTAAAACTTCACATGTTGCACTAAACATTCTCATCAAACTTGATATGGATTTCAAATGAGAACTCCAACGAGTATCACCTGGCCGTTGTAAAGAACCAATTTGGTTAAGACCCTTCCCACTTTCAAGCTCATCAATACTAAGCAAATGAGCAATATTTGAGGCATGAACAGCTTTTAACTGGTCGTTGCGCTTACATGAAGCCCCAACAACATTAATAATGGAGTTCAAATGAGTGAAAAAATGATGAATAGGGATGACTTCCTTTGAAGAAGCTACTAATGCCAATTGCAATCGATGTGCAAAACAATGAATATAATAAGCATAAGGGCATTTATCCAAGATTAAAGCTTTCAATCCATTCCATTCTCCACGCATGTTACTTGCACCATCATAACCTTGTCCTCGAATATTTTGAACATCAAGATTATGATGAGATAAGATAGAAAAGATACATTCTTTCAATGTTGATGCAATAGTGTCCTTAACATGAACAACTCCAAAAAATCGCTCTTGTATAAACCCATCTCTATCAACAAATCTCAAGACAATAGACATTTGTTCCTTCTTTGATTCATCTCGAGCTTCATCAACAATGATACAAAATTTTGCATCACCAATTTCTTCTCGGATAGCACTTTTTACTTTAGTTGCCAACACTTGCAAAATTTGTTTTTGTATTCTTGGTGATGTGTATGTTGCATTTCGTGGGGCTTTATCAAAAACTTTTGTTACTTCATCATTAAAAGAGGCAATGATACCCAATAGCTCTAAAAAGTTTCCACGATTTGTTGATGTTATTGACTCATCATCACCTCTAAAAGAACATCCTTGAGATGCAAGCCATCTCGTTGCCTCAATTACAGTTCTCAATCGAAGTCTATTTTCAACTACTTCTTGAGATGTGAATTTCTCAATATGTTGTGCAATGTGTGATTGTTGGTTCATGAGATCCGCACAAGCTTTCTCGGCATCTCGATGAGGGGAGGTGAGATCTTTCCCAATATGTGCTAAAAATGAGCAATTTTTTCCATCTCTAACTTTCTTCCATGATCGAAAACCATTGATTGTAAAAGCATGCAATCCGGAAGGCCCCTCTTGAGTATGAAATAAATAACATGGTAGACAAAATGCTGCATCTTTACTAGGAGAATATTCTAGCCAAGAAGGGTATAATTTAAACCAAGATGCTTGAAAACTACGAGCATGCTTTTCTCCCGATTTTGGATACTTTGAAAGCAAACATTGATATGGGCCAGCCTTAATATAAGCTCTCCTAATTTCATCACGCTTGTCAATAGGACACTTCCATATTGGCAGTCGCAATCCCGGATCACGTTCTAATGCTTGAATGTCAAAGTTCTCATTGATTTCAATTCTTTGAGATTTTTCAGGACGACTCTCAGAATTCAATTGATCAATACTTGTAGATGAATTTACTTGAGATGTTGAATCTTCAGAATTTTTTCTTTTAAAAAAGTTATCTATCCTTTGTGTCTTTTTCATTATAGGATCTATAGTTCAATCTTCCTGTGTTCACAAATCAGAAATCACAAATATTCACAAATCACAATATTAATAATTTGGTAAGTCAATTAAACAATTAAATTATCCAAGTCAATTAAACATTAAAATAATTAAATATATAATGCTACTATAATTACAAAAAAATATTTTATTTTTTAAACTATTTACAATTTCGTGTTTTTCTTTTTAAACTAACCAAGTTCAATATGTCTTAAATCTGAATACAATTCCATGTATTATGTATATGCTTTCAACTTCCTTAGTTCCTTCTCTCTTTTTTTTTTCAACATATTTATTAATTTATGCAATTATGCAATTACGATTTCAAAATTCAAACAAGTGTTCTCAAAATTCAACAACTATTTACAATACTAATTCTATAATACTACCCCTAATAAATTTATAAATTCATTCTTCTACAATTCTACAAAATATATAAGAATACAAATTTACAAAGTAATTATTCAGAGCTACAAGAAAATAAAAAAAATTACCAGATTTATTGTTGAAGAAGAACAGAAAATTGATGATTTGAAGATGATGAAACTCAGGAGTCCAAAAAGAGTGACTCTGTAAATGAAACCAGGAGTGAGCTTGCTTAATTTCTTTAGTGTTCAAATCTTCAATTACTCTTCTGAGTGGAGCACTGGAGCCGGTGGAGGAAAGTAGACAACAAGTGATTTCAACTTTCAACATTTGCAAATAAAATAAAATAATAATAATAATAAAACAAAAGCTAGTGGGTTTCAACTTTCAAAAAAAACAAAAGTACTCCATACTTCCTGCAACTCTTTGGCTTTTTCTAAACTAATGACAAATTTTTTTTATGGACTTAAGAGTTAAGAAGGGCGGAGGGGGGGGGCAGGGAAATATGTTGGGGGGGGCCAAGTGGCCAACTGGCCAAGAATATATATAATATATATATACAGTATAATAGTAAAAAAAAAAAATTTGGGGGGGGCCAAGGCCCCCCTAACTAACAACATAGGTCCGTCCCTGCTGATGAGTGCATGGTGCTTGACAATGAAGCTTTATATGACATATGTTTCATGACTCTGAAACTCACCACTCCCAGCTTTGGTGATCTGAATCACTTGATTTTTGCAACAATGAGTGGGGTGACCTGCTGCCTCAGGTTCCCTGGGCAACTCAACTCTGATCTCCGGAAGCTTGCTGTCAAATTGATTCCCTTCCCTCGTTTGCACTTCTTTATGGTGGGGTTTGCTCCTCTCACTTCTCGAGGATCCCAGCAATACCGTGCCCTTACAGTTCCTGAGCTTACCCAGCAAATGTGGGATGCTAAGAACATGATGTGTGCTGCTGATCCTCGCCATGGACGTTATCTCACTACCTCAGCAGCAAAATGAGCACCAAGGAAGTGGATGAACAGATGATCAATGTGCAAAACAAGAACTCCTCTTACTTTGTTGAGTGGATTCCAAACAATGTGAAGTCGAGTGTGTGTGATATCCCTCCTAGAGGGCTCTCAATGGCATCTACCTTTGTTGTGTCGGCAGAATTAGGCAGCACACAAGCTGCAAATTTTGATCAACATTGTTAGGCAAAATTAGGCAATGTTAGGCAAGTCAAAGTTAGGCATTGAAGAACAATTTATTGTTTGATCCCTAAACTTTAGACTAACTACAAAATGACCCATAATACTCAACTATAAATAGGGAGGTCATTTGCCATTCTAGCCATCCCAAATCATTCTATTCTTCCATCATATACTAGAGATATTAGAGAGTTTGTTGAGTGTATTTCTCCTTCCTAGCAAGAGAGAATTATCCTTGTTTTCTCCTTGTTAGTTAGAGAGTGGTTGTAACTCCTATTTTCTCATAGTGAAATTCTTCTACCCTTGCCCGTGGTTTTTACCCTAATTTGTTTAGGGGTTTTCCACGTAAAATCTGTGCCTCATTTATTTTTCTTTCTCAAATTATTGTTGCAATCTGATCTATCCCACTTCCGCGGGCGCAACAATNAACTTTTGTTACTTCATCATTAAAAGAGGCAATGATACCCAATAGCTCTAAAAAGTTTCCACGATTTGTTGATGTTATTGACTCATCATCACCTCTAAAAGAACATCCTTGAGATGCAAGCCATCTCGTTGCCTCAATTACAGTTCTCAATCGAAGTCTATTTTCAACTACTTCTTGAGATGTGAATTTCTCAATATGTTGTGCAATGTGTGATTGTTGGTTCATGAGATCCGCACAAGCTTTCTCGGCATCTCGATGAGGGGAGGTGAGATCTTTCCCAATATGTGCTAAAAATGAGCAATTTTTTCCATCTCTAACTTTCTTCCATGATCGAAAACCATTGATTGTAAAAGCATGCAATCCGGAAGGCCCCTCTTGAGTATGAAATAAATAACATGGTAGACAAAATGCTGCATCTTTACTAGGAGAATATTCTAGCCAAGAAGGGTATAATTTAAACCAAGATGCTTGAAAACTACGAGCATGCTTTTCTCCCGATTTTGGATACTTTGAAAGCAAACATTGATATGGGCCAGCCTTAATATAAGCTCTCCTAATTTCATCACGCTTGTCAATAGGACACTTCCATATTGGCAGTCGCAATCCCGGATCACGTTCTAATGCTTGAATGTCAAAGTTCTCATTGATTTCAATTCTTTGAGATTTTTCAGGACGACTCTCAGAATTCAATTGATCAATACTTGTAGATGAATTTACTTGAGATGTTGAATCTTCAGAATTTTTTCTTTTAAAAAAGTTATCTATCCTTTGTGTCTTTTTCATTATAGGATCTATAGTTCAATCTTCCTGTGTTCACAAATCAGAAATCACAAATATTCACAAATCACAATATTAATAATTTGGTAAGTCAATTAAACAATTAAATTATCCAAGTCAATTAAACATTAAAATAATTAAATATATAATGCTACTATAATTACAAAAAAATATTTTATTTTTTAAACTATTTACAATTTCGTGTTTTTCTTTTTAAACTAACCAAGTTCAATATGTCTTAAATCTGAATACAATTCCATGTATTATGTATATGCTTTCAACTTCCTTAGTTCCTTCTCTCTTTTTTTTTTCAACATATTTATTAATTTATGCAATTATGCAATTACGATTTCAAAATTCAAACAAGTGTTCTCAAAATTCAACAACTATTTACAATACTAATTCTATAATACTACCCCTAATAAATTTATAAATTCATTCTTCTACAATTCTACAAAATATATAAGAATACAAATTTACAAAGTAATTATTCAGAGCTACAAGAAAATAAAAAAAATTACCAGATTTATTGTTGAAGAAGAACAGAAAATTGATGATTTGAAGATGATGAAACTCAGGAGTCCAAAAAGAGTGACTCTGTAAATGAAACCAGGAGTGAGCTTGCTTAATTTCTTTAGTGTTCAAATCTTCAATTACTCTTCTGAGTGGAGCACTGGAGCCGGTGGAGGAAAGTAGACAACAAGTGATTTCAACTTTCAACATTTGCAAATAAAATAAAATAATAATAATAATAAAACAAAAGCTAGTGGGTTTCAACTTTCAAAAAAAACAAAAGTACTCCATACTTCCTGCAACTCTTTGGCTTTTTCTAAACTAATGACAAATTTTTTTTATGGACTTAAGAGTTAAGAAGGGCGGAGGGGGGGGGCAGGGAAATATGTTGGGGGGGGCCAAGTGGCCAACTGGCCAAGAATATATATAATATATATATACAGTATAATAGTAAAAAAAAAAAATTTGGGGGGGGCCAAGGCCCCCCTAACTAACAACATAGGTCCGTCCCTGCTGATGAGTGCATGGTGCTTGACAATGAAGCTTTATATGACATATGTTTCATGACTCTGAAACTCACCACTCCCAGCTTTGGTGATCTGAATCACTTGATTTTTGCAACAATGAGTGGGGTGACCTGCTGCCTCAGGTTCCCTGGGCAACTCAACTCTGATCTCCGGAAGCTTGCTGTCAAATTGATTCCCTTCCCTCGTTTGCACTTCTTTATGGTGGGGTTTGCTCCTCTCACTTCTCGAGGATCCCAGCAATACCGTGCCCTTACAGTTCCTGAGCTTACCCAGCAAATGTGGGATGCTAAGAACATGATGTGTGCTGCTGATCCTCGCCATGGACGTTATCTCACTACCTCAGCAGCAAAATGAGCACCAAGGAAGTGGATGAACAGATGATCAATGTGCAAAACAAGAACTCCTCTTACTTTGTTGAGTGGATTCCAAACAATGTGAAGTCGAGTGTGTGTGATATCCCTCCTAGAGGGCTCTCAATGGCATCTACCTTTGTTGTGTCGGCAGAATTAGGCAGCACACAAGCTGCAAATTTTGATCAACATTGTTAGGCAAAATTAGGCAATGTTAGGCAAGTCAAAGTTAGGCATTGAAGAACAATTTATTGTTTGATCCCTAAACTTTAGACTAACTACAAAATGACCCATAATACTCAACTATAAATAGGGAGGTCATTTGCCATTCTAGCCATCCCAAATCATTCTATTCTTCCATCATATACTAGAGATATTAGAGAGTTTGTTGAGTGTATTTCTCCTTCCTAGCAAGAGAGAATTATCCTTGTTTTCTCCTTGTTAGTTAGAGAGTGGTTGTAACTCCTATTTTCTCATAGTGAAATTCTTCTACCCTTGCCCGTGGTTTTTACCCTAATTTGTTTAGGGGTTTTCCACGTAAAATCTGTGCCTCATTTATTTTTCTTTCTCAAATTATTGTTGCAATCTGATCTATCCCACTTCCGCGGGCGCAACAA